>NC_141599.1:9708440-9843440 GCF_047967505.1 Dipteris shenzhenensis
TCATACCCCACAGCAAAATGGACTTGTAGAAAGGAAAAACAGGCATATTGGAGAGGTATCTCGAGCCATGCTAAATGAAAAAGACCTACTAGATTATTATTGGGCTGAAGCAGTTGCTACAGCAGTTTACATAATGAACAGGACTCCCACTGCAGCAATACATGGCATGACACCAGAGGAGATGTATACTGGTAGGAAACCAGATATTTCTCATTTGAAAATTTTTGGTTGCATTGCCTATGTTCATGTGCCAGATGAGTTGAGGTCCAAGTTGGATCCAAAAGCTGAGAAGTGCATCTTTATTGGTTATTTTCTGTAGCAGAAAGGGTATAGATGCTATAACCCTTCTACTCGTAAGTTTACAATGAGCAGAGATGTTGTTTTTTATGAGATGAGCAACTGGTATAAACCAATAAATGTGATTGATGATGTAGATGCACAAAATGGTAATGCTGCAGAGAATTCATAGTAGCAATCACAAAATATCAGTGGACCTATAGTGTCCTCTAGCAGTGGTTCACATACTTTGCCATGGACAGGTAGATTGAGATCAGGAGAATCTCCTCAAAGCAATGCAGATAGTTGTATGTAGGTATCACAAAAAGGAAAAGAGAAGGTAGATTAGCCCATGTTTGATGTGAATGCAAGTCACTCTTATGTGGATGGTGAATCCAATGGCTCAGAACAGAGCATTGATGATGAGTTGCATATTCCTTCTATTGTTCCACCTGGAGTAAGGAAGACAAGGGATGTTTTGAGAGCACCTGGAAGTGAGCCTATTTTGCACAGGTCTACCAAAGCTAGGTATCCTGTGGATAGGCTGAAATATGATGGATTTACAGCCATTCATCACTATGCCTATATGGTCAAAGTGATACAGGAACCAGAACCCACTTCTTTTGAGCAAGCCATGAGAAAAGAAAAATGGGAGAAAGCCATGGATGAAGAAATGGATGCCTTGGAAGCAAATGCTACATGGGAATTGGTGCCTTTGCCTAAAGACAAGAATGCAATTGGCTGTAAGTGGGTTTATAAGGTGAAGCACAATGCAGATGGTTCTATGAACAGATACAAGGAAAGATTAGTTGTCAAGGGGTATGCACAGACATATGGCATTGATTATGAAGAAACATTCAATCCAGTTGCAAGGATGGCAACCGTAAGAGTAGTCATTGCTATGGCTGCATCAAAGGGATGGTCTTTACATCAAATGGATGTAAAGAATGCCTTCTTGCATGGTGATTTGCAAGAAGAGGTCTTTATGGAGCAGCCACCAAATTATGTTCATGCTGTTCATCCTGAGTTTGTTTGCAGGTTGAAGAAAGCCTTGTATGGCTTGAAGCAAGCACCTAGAGCATGGTCTAACAAGATAGGACAGTATCTTGTCACTATTGGCTTTCAAATTTCCAAGGCAGATTTCTCACTTTATGTGCAAAAAACAGAGAAAGGTATTATGCTACTTGTCATTTACGTTGATGATTTGATCATCACAGGTGATAGTGATGAAGATATCCTTCATGTGAAAATGCTATTGAAGCAGAAGTTTGAGATGAAGGATTTGGGAGAGCTGCGTTATTTCTTGGGCATTGAGGTGATTAGATCACCAAGTGGGATATGACTCTTGCAGAGGCAGTACGGATTGGACATGTTATCCAAATATCGAATGACAGGCTGTAAGCCTATTTCAGTTCCTTTGGAGCAGAATGTGAAGCTGAGCACAGATGTAGGTGAGCTTCTGGAAGACCCTACTATGTACAAGCACATAGTAGGAAGTTTGATTTATATGAGTATTACCAGGCCAGATTTGAGCTATGCTATTTGAGCTATGCTATTGGATTGGTAAGTCAGTTTATGCAGGATTTATATAGGGTACCTGTTAAAGCAGTGGGCCAACTTTAGCAATAGCATGGTGACTAGATTAAATAAAGCAGTGATTGGCATTTGCTAGCAAGAAATATAGCACAACAACGTTGATAAACGGGGGAGCGTTATTTGAGCAATGGTTAGCTTTATTAAAGCAGAGATTGGCATTAATGGGATAGCTTGTCATAGCATTAGAGGCAAGGACGTTATCAATAAAGTAGTGGGTGGCATCAATATGGTTGTAAGACTAGCTTTATTTTTAGCTCATCATGTGAGGAGTCGCTCTGTTATTTGTATAGTAGTTGATTGAGTTAGTCATCACACTATCAATCCCTACGTTATTTTTATAGTAGCAATGACTCAAGTTCGTGGACCCTACTAAGGAATTTGACTGCCAAACTGACTTCTATGGACTATACCTCAGTGTGTGTAAGTGCATATGAAGTGGTGCAGATGATGCGACGGATAAAATTGGGAGTATTACGATGTGACCCTAGCCGCGTGTTGGTGCGTGAATGTCTTGGTGAATGGAGCGCAAGTGGACACATGGAGCTAGTAGCCATGAGCTAAACTATTATAGCATAGAGGATTGGACTATCAATGGTGAAGACTCATTTTTTACCAAAAGATGATGTGGTGTGGATCCTGCTCTATTCTCACCTAAGACGTAGACTTGCTATTCTCACTTAGACCCAATGCATGGATGATGGACTGTAGTTGTTAAGATTGAGAGTACCTAGAATCTCTCTAGGTGGCATATTTGCTCAGCGTACCCGTGAAGAGTGCATGTGAGGCCTAGAGAAGTGGCATCACACGTTCGGTGGTACTATCTTCAATTGATTGGAGAACTGCCTGAAGTTCGGCATAGACATGTGGAATCCATTGATTTCAATGGTCTTGGTGAGGAAATTGGTGCAAGCCTCTAATGCTTATCGTGCAGAAATAGCGACGATAGGTTCTTGTGGCTCTGTCACTTCCTTTATTAGGGATGATTGCTAAAAAGTGTATGGAGTCACATTTTACTTGCAAACACCAAAAAATGAGTTTGAATCAAATCAAGTTGGCATAGGGGTGTGTTCTCAGCCACCACCTTCAAAAATCCTCATTTTGATGCTTTCAAGTGGTTGTTTTTTGTGTTTTTTTTATTGGAGTAGGTAGAATAGGTAGTGTAGCGTCTCTCTCTCTCTCTCTGCCATGGAAGCGACACTCTCTCCCTACACCTCTCTCTCCTCTACCTCTCCTTTGTGCACTCTCTCTCTCATGCTGTCACGACAGCGGCACTCTCTCCCTACACCTCACTCTCTCCCCTCCCTCTCCTTTGCTCTCTCTCTCTCTCTCTCATTGCTGCGACAGCGGCACTCTCTCCCTACCCCTCTCTCTCTCTCTCTCTCTCTCTCTCTCTCTCTCTCTCTCTCTCTCTCTCTCTCTCTCTCTCTCTCTCTCTCTCTCTCCCTCCCTCGCGTCTCTCCCTTCACCTCTCTCTCTCTACTGGGGCAGCAGCACTCTCTCTCTCTCTACTACGACAATGGCACTGTGTGTGTGTGTGTGTGTGTGCGCGCGCGCTGCCATGGCACTATCTTTTTTGGCTCAAAAAATGAAGCTTGTAAATCCCTTACAAGGGTTAAGGGTCCTATAGAAAGGTGACTTGTATATTTCTTTCTTTATAGCACGCAGCCTGGAGGGAAGTTTCCTCTTTGTCAGCTCTCATCAAGCCACTTGTCACAATCTTAGACCTTGATCTTGAAGAGATCTGATGGTCTAAATTGTGCTTCATTTTTTGATGTTTTTTTAGCTTTTTTTTTTAAATTCAATTGAGGAGGTCCCTCGATTGGAGTCCAATGATATGCTTTAATCTCTGGGCCGATAAATCCTCTAAGTTGTTTCCAACGAGAAAGACTAGTCTGTGGGGCGCCAACTCAATATGTAATATGTTACTACCCTCATCCAAAATCCACGGTATGGGGGGACAAGGTCCATATATAATATGCATGGATTTCCTTAAAATTTTTCAATTATGCAAGGGAAAAATATGAAAATTTCATGTCACCCCTCCCACAAAATATAAGGTATATACCTTGAAAAATATACAAGATTTTAAGATTTGTACATATCTTTCATAATATGTGAGGCCCAAGGGAGGGGATCTTTTGGATGAGGGGGAGGTAAAACAAAAAATACACTAAAATATGAAAACCCATCTCCTTTCAAATTAATGTACCCAAATTTCAAGGTGTAAAGACATATTTAAAGCTCTTTTAGTGTAAACACAACCATGTTAATTTGAATAATTTCTACTCATGGCATATTGTTAGATTCATCTCATACTCAAGATTTTGATAGGTTTTCTTACTAAAGGGAGTTGGTGCCCCACTGACTAGTCTTTGCCTCCTCTATGGATCCTGAGGTGTGATCGATATTTTGGGAAGTCGTTCACTCATATCCCTCATAGGCAATCTGGCCAAAAGTGTAAGGGAAGCTGTAATGACATTTTTTAGTAGGCCGGGGGTGCTATAGATGTACATAAGGAGGACAGACGCAAGCATAAGAAAGTTTCTCGACATGTATTGACAAGGTAAAGGGTAGGTAATGGCGTTCCCTTTGATGAAGCGCTTTACCTTTTCATTGGTGTGGGAGCTTCTTACATTGAGCTGATACGAGAAGGAGGAGTAGCAGATGTTGGAAGACAGCGTGCTATCAAGCCTAGAAAATAACATTTCCCAGGTTTCGGTCCCATCTTCACAACGTGCTATCAATCCCAGAAAATAACAAAAGAATTGCTAACACTCCATTTGTTAAAGTCTACAATGATATGCGCTACATGACGCAAGAAAACCTGCTTGCATGAGCGTGCCTCCACAGATAGCACATCTCGGCAAATTTTACGAAATGTTCACTGGAACTAGAGCTCACAATTGGACTCAGTAGGAGAAAAATAGCACATCTAAGTAGGAAAAAGAGAGGTATAATTTGGCAGCCAATCGAAAAACCAAAGTCCATTGGATAATTCTCTAGCCCCGCACATTTGAATTGTTCTCTAAACACCTAGAAGGCTAGAAGGAGCACCCATGAATTGCAATCTTTTCCTCATTGGTTTTGAGACTGAAAGCTTTCTACGATCTACAATAGGCTTGCGAAAGCTTTGGAAATCATGGAAAGAAGTTGTCTCTAATGGATGGAAATCTCCTTCAAGGTCGACAACGCAGGGAGACTGTGTACGAGTCATAAATCAGACCTTTAAAGGCAAGACAAGACTCATAGAACCAGTAGAGGAAAGCCGCCATAGCTGGCTTGCACTGATTTAAAAGTCATATCACAATCCTCCATCCAGGCTGTTGGACAGCCACAAGGTGCTCAAAAACTCAAAATTGCTATTTTGATTGGAAGGACCCATCCATCAAAGTTCTACTTCGAGTTCCTTATGGTCTTCTCCAAGCTCTACGCTACATTACGCAAGGTGTCAACCCTTCAAAATTTTAACTTTTTTGATATCTTAACCATACAATCAGACCCTAATCATCCTTTCAGTAGCAATGGCTCTTTTTTAGAAATATAACAATGGCTCTTTCTCGCTGCCATATGAGAGGGATAAAAGTGATCTAGAGGAATGGGACTCAAGGTTAGCTGAAGAACAAGAAGAAGAAGGAGAGAGAGAAAGAGCAGGAGAAGAACCTATAAGAAGCGGAAACTTATATTTTGTATTAAGGCTTATGACAAATCTTTACATCAAAAGCTTTCATTAAAAAGACAAAAGCAGTTTGGAAGGGATGGGACTCAAGGTTGTAGCCGAAGAAGAAGAAAAAGAAGAAGAAGAAGAAGAAGAAGAAGAAGAAGAAGAAGAAGGAGGAGGAGGAGCAGGAGCAAGAGAAGAAGAAGAAGGAGTAGGAGAAGAATCAAAGAAGCAAAAACTTATATTTTTTATTAGGGCTTACAACAAATCTTTCATGAAACAGCAAAAGCTTCTCCCCAACGATCCTACAACACTATGAAACCACTATGGGCTTAGAGCCCAAAGGGCTAAACATACGAAGGGTATCTTTCTTCTCCTTAGCTTCCATCTCCTTCAAATTGAGGCAGTGGCAAGAACACCCCGTCAATTGTACTGGGAGGAATGGTACGACAACGAAGAAGACAACACTTTCTTCAAATTTGTTGTATACGAGAATGTGATATGCATGACGGGTGGGAATTCTGTGGAACTCTTCCGTCCTATTGTTTATGACCTTGCTCTGGATTCCTGGTATGAGTTACCTGAGAAGGAGGACGCTCTAGGGCTCTTTGCTTTCCGGCCCACTTTTAATACTATGGTTTAGTGGAGTGGATGGCACATTCCTCTGATCAAGGGGTATGTGAGTGGATGGCACATTCCTCTGATCAAGGGGTATGTGACTCATCCCGATGATCTCCCTTCATGAGAACTGGCTGCCTGCATTCGATTCCCTCTATCCCTCTAGATGGCACATTTCACACTCCATTATTGCACGTTGTTTTGAAGAACCCTGAAAGCATGGGCTCTGATGACATTAATCTTAAATGCAAAAAAATGTTGTTGGTTGCAGTGTGTCCTTTTCAATTTCATAAATGTAACAGTTGCAATTTTTGCAACGATATCAAATTATTTTTGTGAATTGGGATTAAACAATGTGATTCTTGTTAGTTCTTACCTTCTTGGCTTAGTCATTACACGGGGTAGTAGAGATCCCATAATTCAAGAAAGGGAGGGATTGGGGTGAGAGCTCACGACCACCAACAAAAGGGAAAGTGGATGGAGTGGAGTTGGAAGGGGACTTGCAATAAGGGAGAGACATTGAGGGAAGAGGCAAGGCTACTACACAGCCTAAGCCTTTAAAAAACGGGAATAGCTCAAGGGATGCATGTACAAGAGAGGAATTGACTAATATGGGAGCTCAACTGGAGGGACCATCTCAACTTGGAGGACAAAATAAACAAGTCTCATGTCAATCCAATCAATTTAATAAGAGCTCGTTGACCTATTGATTAGAGGTAAGGTAATTGCTTATTCCATTTGCACTAGATTCAACAATACTAAGAGTTAGGAATTTGCGGTAAAATTGGAGTCAACACTTGTCTTAAGATTGATGTGAGTTGCCACTTATTTGGGATTACCAATCCAATAGCACTTCTCCATGTATCATTGCAATCCTTTTCACTTCGGAGATTTGAATTAATATGGGTGATCAAGTAAACTAAATGGAGCTTAGTGTGCCTACAAGGTTGCAAATTGTGATGTTGTGATTGTCACTGTGATTGTGTGCTTGATACTTGGTTATCCATATGAACGTGGAAATTGGAGCTTAGAATGTTGCAATTTTTAAGAAATTCTTTGAAATGCATCAAGAAGATAGAGCCAATGTTGTATATCTAGATGACCGATGAAGGAGGGGTCACCTAAGTAATAAAACCACTTAGAGAAATCTCCCTAAACAATTATAACAGTGCAATTTAAATTTGCTATGCCAAATGTATCATATGTAGAATGAAGAAACGTGTAGAGCCTTGTGATTCTTATGGAACTACTCTGGAACTAGCAACTACTCTAGGGGAGGGGGCTCACAAGGCCTAAAAACATGTGCGATTATGATTTGGAAATTGTGATCTACCCCTATTGTCAAAGTATTCAGAGAGTCCAATTGCCTCCAAGTTAGGAAATTTCTCTCATTCCTTCATTTTTGGAATCATACCTAAAAAAGGGGCAAGATAAATCTCAAACACACATGACAAGACAAAGTAGATGATGTGTAAGGAAGCCATAAGGTAAGCATCGTAAGGAAGCCATAAGGACGCCATAAGGAAAGCTATGGGTGATTGCATCAGCGAAGCAAGAAGCACGATGAACGGAATGAAGCACAAGTAGGATGAAGTGAACCTGTGGAGAAGCTATGAGGAGGTGAGAATCAAGAGGAGCAGGCCCTGCAATCCATCTCCCTTAACTGTGAAAGAAAGATAATGAGCTAAATGAAAACAAGGAGGAGTGTGGGAAACCATTAAAGTTACACAGGCACATTGCTGAGAACTCGAGTGCAACAAGAAGGACATAAATAAAGAGAGCATAACGCACTATCAAGAAGAGCGTGTAGATTAAGGACGTGCAAGAGGGGAGTGGGTAGTGGTGGTTAGGGGTTGGGTAGTGGGTAGGGAAAAATAAAGGGTCTAGTACTAAATAAGGAGTGATTACGTGAAAAGTGGGTTAGCATGATTAGGGGGTTAGGGACTGGTTAGGGGAAGCACACGGTTTGGGATTGAGGTGTGGGCTATGGTAGCAATATAAATAGGGAGGAGGACAGCAAGGGGGGTGCTTGTCTCATGCTATAAGTATGCATATATATATATATATATATATTCTACCAATAAATATTTGGAAATCAGAGGATGTAGCTAGGTGGGAGGGGAGAAGAAATAACAAGGGTTATAAAGAATAAGAAATAAGATGCTAAAAAAATGCCATAACAATCAACAATAAAGAATCACGTCATCTAAATTTAAAAAAGGGGGGTTGGGGGGGGGAAATTTTTATTGACTAGGGAATGGTTAGAGCAGAGTATAATAGGGGAAGAACCAAGTTAGGGGGGTTTTTAAAAATAAGAAAGTGGGAAAAAAAGGGGGGAAGCGAGGGTTGCTTGTAAGAAAATTTTAACTGAGAAAATTGTGTGTGTAGGTGTGTGTGTGTGTGTGTGTGTGTGTGTGTGTGTGTTTAGATTTAATAGTCCCATCAATAAATGAGCCATACAATTAATTCCACCATTTGGATAAAAAGTTATATATGATATAAGTACAAAAATATATTTACGACATCAAAGTTGGGAATTGCAAAAAATTGAGAGTTTGCAAAAATTCTAATAAAATTGAGAATCTTTAATCATAGAAAAGGGTGCCGAATCCATCAGGTAGTCCAAGTTCCGAGGTTAGGGTCCACTTACCTACCACCATCCAAACCAACCACCAGTTGTTTGAACAATGAAGTTGAATTTGGGTAGACAGGTGATGCATGTATCCCTTGGCTTGTTATCGCTTTACCAAAGAACATGAACAAACCTTTCAGAATTCTTTTAAAAACATTAATTATTTTAATGAAACTTATCATAACTCACAATATCTAGAGGTAATACCACTAATGATATCTAGTTTTTCATGTGTGAATGTATATGTGCCAATTTAACCAATATGGGGGTTAGGTGCCAATTCAACCAATATGGGGGGTAGTCCACATCCTGTTGTGACATAAGTTAAAAAAGACCCATGGGGAATAGTCAACAACCATCAGAGATCATCTCAATTTCTACTCAAGGAGGGTGTTCCACATCCTTGATTGAATCATATGAAATAAAAAAGTTAGATGACCATAAATAAATCAAAACAAATCCTTAGTGAAAAAAA
Source organism: Dipteris shenzhenensis (assembly GCF_047967505.1). Taxonomy (NCBI): domain Eukaryota; kingdom Viridiplantae; phylum Streptophyta; class Polypodiopsida; order Gleicheniales; family Dipteridaceae; genus Dipteris; species Dipteris shenzhenensis. Next base: position 9,717,696 of record NC_141599.1, read on the forward strand.
TGGTAGCCTAAGTATATGGTCAAAAACTCCTAAGAAAAAAGAAATGAATGACTAAAAATGAACTCCTATACTAAGAAAGCAAAGAGGGTTAATCCTAGTACAGAAGTTAGAATAAACCATAACATAGGAGGCATAAATTACTTGCATAGTTAAATGTTAATAAGAGTGTAAATAAATGAAAAAAATAAAGAATTAAGTTTTTAATCATTTTTACTTTTTTGAATAGAAGATAAGAGACTATTTTAGAAGCTTTTTAGAAGGGTACCATAAAGGGAAGGAAGAAAAGGGGGTTAGGAAAGAAGAAAGTATATGCTGGTTAAAAGGGAGAGAAGTATATATAAATAAATAGAAATGAACGAAAAAAGTAAAGTAAAAAGGTAAAGCAAATTAAAAATTAATATAGCAAAATTTTAATAGAAGAATATAATACAATAAGAGAAAAAGAGTACAATAACTTAGAGAGAGTAGATTATGAAAAAGAGAACAAAAAATTAGGGGTTAAGGAGAGTAAAAGTTAAGCACATTAAATTAAATACGTACATAAGTATATATGTAAATAAATATATATATATATAATCTATTTATTTATTTATTTATATTGATACAATAGGTTAGTGAGGGATAAAGAAAGAAATAAAGAGAGAAATAGGTATAGAGAAGGGACTAAAACGTAACAAAGAAACATGAAATAAATATATATATATATAAGTAGGAATAAATTACTAACAAATTAGAAGTATAAAGTTAACGTAAAAGCCACACTAACAATAAATAGCTGACAAGGAGGCAATGATACTCCACACCATCATAAAAAGGGCCAACAGTAAGGAATAAAGAGTCTATGCCATATTAGACAACCACCAAGGAGCCAATGGCAAAGATAGAAAAGGTGGCTTGATCGAACATGCGACCATGCAACACAATCGATCACTAGAGAGGGGGTGATGTAACAGCAAGTAGTAAGCACGGTTTGGAGAAGACTAAGAGCATGTTGAGAGAACCAACCATTATGATTAGAGAAAACTAGATTGCTTGGCCAGCTGGGCTCTTGATGAATACTTCTCTCTTTTGCTATCTTGTTGAGGTTCACATGAGTCACGTTGTCAAAAATGATGCAGAAGATTGATGTTCAATTGCATGCAACCTTTTCTAAAGATTTTGTTATCATGCAGTCCTGCTTGCACTTGATGTTGTTCATGTCGACAGTAAAACGTAGTTTTTCTTTTTTTCGGAGGAAGACTAATTCCTATTCTTTGCACTGTAAGCAAATCTATTGTCATTCCACTTCGAGCAAATGACGGGGAGATGTATTTCAGAAATGTATAAATAATAAATCAAAACCAAATTGAGACAGAAGCATGCAACTGTGACAGGAATAATCCAAACCCAAAGCTGCATTGCATGTACGACAAAAGTTCCAGCACCATTTGCAACTTCATTGGATCCCTTTTTTCGAAGGCACAAATGTTTATTTTTTGGGTCAAATTATGTTCCTACACTTTAGGAAATAGTACTTCCGCGCTCTAGCCGGATGGCCCTCGAGCGTGTTGTAACCTAATGGACCTACTGTGTTGTGGCTCCTTATGTAGTACTGCTCTAAAGTTCGTGCTTTGTCTACAGTGTCTGTTGTTTCCAAAACTTTGATTTCGAAATTTTCTTTGAAGGGCTTGTAACGCTGCAAGTCCTCTTTCATTTTCGCCGGTGGTTTTTTATTGTGCTGTTTGATCCTCCGCGGCAGGTCCATCGTGCTCCCTATGTATTTTCTGTCGTTGGGCTTGCACGTGATGCAGTAGACGATGAGGCTCGCACGATTCCCTTGCGCAGGCGCTTCAGTGGAGGCTCCTCCTTCATCTCGAGGCTCGCGTCTTTCAATGTCGTACCTGCGTAAACATTGACAATTACGTTAGTCATCGAGGTTTTCGGTCTTTTTTTTTTCGTTTGAGGTCCATAATAGAATGCATTTATTTAGTTGCCCTGGTTTTTCTCTGTTGGCATGAAAGGATCGTTTCTAATACCGAAGCGCTCCTCGTATAAGTCCCTGTCGAAAATATACGTAAGCTTCTCCATTGTCGTCACTGGGTGCGTCGCGTCGTGTGTCCCTCCAAATTGTTCCATGAATTGTTCGAGTATAGCTGTTCCTTGATCGCACGTCGTGTCCCTCACAGCAACTCCAAGGATACGTTGTACCCGTAATGCAGCAGCTCGCACGCATACGCTGTGATCCCTTTCGTCTTCGTGTCTAGTAGCTTCTGGCCCTCCAAACTTTCCATCATCCTATCGGTCTCATCGAACTCAATGTCAAGCTCGACAAGGATCTCTTTGAGGAGTCCTGCAGGAGAAGTGCAATCCATGATGAGTTTGTTGTTCTTGCAACTCGTTAATTCTTTTTCTCAATTGTTGCGGTTTTTTTTAATTTTCGGAAGAATTAAGCACCATTTGCGAATCTCAAGCCTCCCGGCTCTCTTTTAGCTGGCAAACGCCTATTGCAGTTGTCAATGAAGTCGCGTAGTTCTGCATACGTGTTGAAGCCATTGATGTAAGCTCCCGGACGTTCTCTTGCATTGTTTGCTAGCCGGAATTGGTTAGGAAGAACCTCCTCTTTGCTGGTGGAGGTTTTGTTGCCTTCGCGTTGCTTTTGTATAGCTCAAATAGCTGCTTGCAGGCACGACTTATTACACCATCTTTTCAAATGAGCCGTCTTTTTAAATCTTCAAGAAAAAAAGATTCTTTCATGCTGGTGGAATTTACCTTGTCTGCGTCCATGTCTTATGCTGCAATGTCCCGAGCTTTCTGATTCTTTGCACCTGTTCTCGACAACAGACAAGATATTAAAACCATTTTCCTTGCACGCATGTTTGACGTAACATATTCATGACTTGTCTCTGCCTTTTTCAATCTCTGGTAGTGAATACCTTTATGCGCGTGGTTGTGTTGTCGGTTGTGAGAACTGTCGTGGAATTGGTCTGAATATGTCTGGATGTGGGCAATGTAGTATGCGCAGCCTCGTTCTCTCAGTCACTCTGGACAACATCACGTATGCTAGGCCAGGGGCAAACACTCCTCGAAATATGAGTAGCGCATTGTTGGATATGGTTGCGCCTTGGGATTTGTGTCCCGTGATAGCGTATGCTAGGGTTAGTGGAAATGTGGACTTGTGGAACCATTTTCCATTTATTGCCTTTCGTTGATGCTTCGAGCGTCGTAATGTGAGCACGGCCGCTGTTGTGTCCACGACGACAGTGATACCGTTGATTTCTCCCTTGCTAGTTGCATTGATGCTCTTGATTTTGCACATTGCTCCATTTGCGGCACCTATTGCGAGGTCGATGTTTTCCGTTATCATTGCCTTCGCCCCCACGCAAATTTTTCCTATCTCGTTGAAGCTTTTGTCCTCCAACCATTCTTTGAGAGCTGGTTCGCTCGCGGCGTTACTGTGTATTTGAACATGCACAATCATCTCGGGAGTGTTGAATTTCTCCACAAGCTCATCGTTGAAGGTAGCGACATCGACTCTGTGCGTGCAAATGATGGTTGTTTTGGCATCGATGAAATGGCATGCACCTTCCTTATCGACAATGCACTGCCCCAAACAGTCGGAAATCTCGTCAGTTGTGGGCATCCTGAGTCTTATGGTATGCAAGAATGCCAGGAATGGCATGTCTCGTGCATGTCGCACCGAGAATTGCATGTGGTACATTTTCGCTTGAGCCCAGTGCGCGGAGGACGTGATGTGGCACGGCTCGCAGAGATCCTCGCGGTGTTTGCAAACTGGCGGTAATTGCGCCAGGTCACCAAAAATTATGAGCATTTTGTGTCTGAATGGCTCATGCAATGTGCCATTAGTCACATTGACGATTTGTCTTACCACGAGATCGAAAGTCATCCTTGTTAGCATGGACATCTCGTCAATGATGATCGCGTTGGCTTCCTTGATTGCGAGGTGTCGCTCATCCATCTCATGGATGTTCAGTGGGTACTGACTGCTGCGCACAGGGATCTTGAATTGGTAGTGTACAGTGGTTGCAATCCCGCTCAGCTGCGTCGCAGCCGCCCCTGTTGATGCACAGAGTATTGCCGTTTTGTTTTGCGCTACCAGATGCAAAACATAGTACTGTATCAAGAAGCTTTTGCCGCTCCCTGGTGTTCCACAGACAACGTGCAGCCCCGAGCTTGTTGAAGCTAGGCTTTCGAAGACTCTTTGTTGTTCTACTGTCAATGCGGCATTGGCGACGGTGCGAAACTCGGCCATTTTTTCCAACATCCTCGCGCATGTTGGCCCTTCGACGGTTTGCTGGTCGATGTTAGGCGCTTCAATCGGGTAGTCTCGGATGATCGCAACCTTTTGCAATATCATATTGATCAACTGGTCCATGTGGTCAGTCGCTAGCAAGTTCCTTTGCGTGTATTCGGTCACATACATCTCGAGGTCCTCGTTGCTCAATATGAGGCCGCGCATTTGGCATTCGACAAAGTAGGATCCAGCTGTGTTGGCAGGTGATATGAGCTCCGTTTCATTCCTCAAGCTGAGTTTTCGCAAGAGCACGATGTAGAAGTACCCCTCTGGTTGATGTCCAGGGTGGTAGTCAGTGAATCTGACTACTCGCTCACATTTTGCGATCCTGTTGCCTAAGAGGTCAAGACCGACCGTTCCACGTTGCGTTTCCTTGGGCTTTCGGATCACATATTGCTTATGGTAATCGTAGAACGTGCTATCCTTGATGATGCTCGGTCTCCCGTAGTATATGTCGACCGGGTGCAGGGTGACGTTGTTGTTTCGCGAGACGATGCGTTGTCTTAGAGATGGTGGCGAGGAGTCGACATAGTGAACGGTCTCGCTCCTTGTGATTGTTGGTATCTGCATGCAGTTTAGCATGGCCTCTGTTGGAGAGGTTGGTTTTGATAGGAGGCTCGCGGCAATGAGTTTCAGCTTTACTTCGTCAAGATGTTGCAACCCCAAATGCGAGGCGTCTTCTGAACGGATGTTCAGTTTGCCCATTGGTTCAGATTTCATCACGTACTTGAGGAGGTAGTGAGAGATTGAAGAGTTTGTCACCCGCTGTATGTTCATGTGTGCACCCCACAATAGTAACACGGAAGGGTGGTAAGGGACGACGTTTTGGTACTCATGTCCCGGCCGGTAATACAACCAACGTTGCGTCAGAGGGTCGAGGATGGGTTCATATTCTCGCTGTGTTGCGAAAGGGAAGCCGTGCTTGCAACTGTGATGTGACGGTCCGACGTAGCACGCTTTCCTGCATACGTGCAACTGCTTCCTGAGAACTAGTTCTCGCAGCCTTGTGTTTCGAGGATCCAGGGCCTCGTCCCTGGGGACGTAAGCTGCAATCTCATTTGCAATTCGCTGACGGTCATCATGGTGGACCCACAATATGACATGGGCGTGTAGGGAGCCCCTGTTTTGTATCTCATAACGAACGACATGGTGTTGTATTCGGCCAAGCAGACCGTCGGATGAAAGCAAATGCTTGTGCATGAACATGTGGAAGCGTGCGTGGAAAAGTGCCACGCATTCAACAGGATAGTCCTTCCAAGTGAATTGCGCATTATAATGTGTTGCGATGCTCTCGATCACATTAATTTCTTGCCACCGTGTATCGGTGACCTCATCTGCAGTGAATGTCAGAAAGAAATCTGGGAGGCCCCAAGCATCGACCATCGTTATGAGGTCCTTCAGTTGCCGTCGATGCCACGATGGGGACCCCGGCATTGTTGATGGCATGCTGTAGCGAAGCACGTGTCTCATTGCGTCTTCATCGGTCGTGGCAGGGTTGGCTTTCCTATATTGGTCAATGTCTCGTTGCAAGCATGTAGAGTTGCTTGAATTGGCAATCATCACTGCCTGTTTTAACTGGAACATGATCAACAAGTACGGCTTGTAGAGCGTGTAGATAGAGAATAAGGTGCATATTCTCATTTTCACATAGTTGCTGAACTGTATGCAGCCATCATAGTAGCCCCATCCGAAAGGGAACAGGAAGGGGAACACTGCTGACTCCATGGTTATGTCAACGCACGCACTGCCAGCTGCTGCTACTCCGTCGATGTGGAATGAAGTGACCCTCTCTGAAAGCATTTCTATACCCCGTAGCTGTATGGAGGCAAACTCATGCTTGTCCCTTGCATCAAAGGCATGACGGTTCGTGGGGTCCACCACGTTTTGCAAAAGCAGGAGCTCAGGCTGAGATTTTGCTATTGACATTAACTCGAAGGGAGCTGTCTCATCGTGTAGTTCCAAGATACCTGCAATGGTTTGAGGACTCAAGATGCACATACCCATCTTGATGTCCGCACGCTCTGCTAAAGAATTGTACTTGCGCAATATTGGATTGTTCTCGATGTTGTATGCGAGCACAGCTGACAGCTCGTTCGTCACGATTTCTTGAGCCGATCTTAGTGGGACGTTTCGCCAAGATATCAGAGGATTGTCTAGAAGTGACCTTCGATCGAGTGTGCCATGAGCAATCGCATTTGCAGTCGTGGTAACTGAAATGGATACATCTATGATGCTTAGCAGTTGCGTGTGGAGGTGGTTTGTTTTAAGCAACTGCCGAGAGTACTGTGGCATCAACCGCACAATGTATAGATCTGCTCCGCTGGGCATCTCGTGTGCAGCTTTGGCATTTCCAGTAAGTCACTTGCATGCCCATATTCTCGCAGGCATCCAAAAGTATCATGTTTCCGAGTGCGGCGCTATGGCTCGAGATGCCTATGCCTTGCGAAGAAACGATCCTTTGGTTTGCAGACAGTAGCGTGGTTATGCCACAGACACCGCAGATTTGAAGGCTGGAGAAAATAGCCACGCAATTACTAACCCATTGCTTGTATCTATCTGCGATGGTCAACCACGATGACGTAGCTGGCCTCAAGGACATCTTTCTTGATGTTATATCAAGTTGAATAGCTCGACCTCTGGCTGCTCTGAGCGTTGACGAATGGTCATGTTCGAAGGAGTTTCCGGTGGTCATTTCTACATCGTGACATGAATCGATGTCTTATGTTCGGGTTTAAACACCTACAGGGATTAATAATAAAAACCATCCGAAATTTTGCTACAATTTCACTCACGTGGTTTTGTCTAAACGCAACAAGAAAAACAAAATGGACTGAACCTCTATCTTTAGAAGGTGAAAGAATTGATAAAATAACTTGAATCAAGCAAATACATTTTGTTGTGCATACCTTTAGGAGAAGACACTCGTTTGGAGGCTGCAAGCATCTCGAAAACAGAAGTGTTGCAGACATGATTAGTATGTTGGTCAAACCAAGCAAATGTAATGTTCCCTTGCGGAAACAGAATGTGCGAAGAAGTGTGCGTGCTCAAGATGAGGTGTAAAAAAAAAAAAACCATACGTAATGTATGGTGGAGATCCGGCACATGTCTCTCCAAAAATTATATATCATAGGGGAACGTGCCATCCCCCCGTTTCAAATAGTCACCTCCAGTGTTGGACGTGTAGCGCATTAATGAGGACCAGAGCAACATACGGTGCAGAAACATTTCAGAATTGAAATGACTGTACATTCTACTTACGTGGAGTATCCTTTGTGATGTCCACAGCTCGACGAGAAGTCGCCTATTTCTTTGCTGGAATGTTGGAATCTGAAAAACAATCATGATTAGTCAATATGCATTCCTCATGTTCTGCATGTTTGGATATGTTGGTTAGCATATGTGCAATTTCCTAAAGATGATAAATTCAAGCACAAAAGCTATACACAATGCAACGATCAAAGATGTAGACTATGGTCGTGTATGATGATGCCGACTATGTAGACACAGTACCTATGCATAGTAGAGAATGCATGCGCAACTCGAATTAAGGAATGAAAGCACTGCAATTCACTGCACTTCATCATCAACTAGATGGGGTGCCTATGCACAAAAGAGACTAATGCCTAAATCCTCGCGGTCGACTACGATTTAGTGTAGAGCACCAAAAATGATGTCACAAATTATGGGAGCTATTGAGAAAGGATCGTAGAGACTTTTGGCAAGCTTACAGCTGCAGTTAGTTACTGGAGCATTGGCAGTATATAGTAAGCTAGATATAGAGAGATTCAACCATTTATTCAGGCGTGGGCAAATGCCTCCTTTCACACTGTAACTAGCCTTGAACCTTCATCTCCTCCATCGCCAACCTTCCAAGCTTCATCTCCGCCATAGCCTAACATGTCTCTCTATTCCATCTCAAATAGACGATCTGTATCTTCCAGCATGTGATCACTTTTCAAAATTTATCTAGAATATCTTACTAGTGATAGAGGAGCTTGTTCAATGATGCATTAGCAAGTAAAGCTTATGGGAGGTAGCAAGCTAAGGGTGTCCACTTCCGGACCACTTTCGGGTGAGTGTGACACCCGCTCGAGTGAAAATACAAAGGTTTTGCTTCGGTCTCCTACACCTCGATCGAGGTAGAAGCTCCAATGAAAATCACACACGAGCACAACCGAATCTAGCCCATACCTCGATCGAGGTACGTATCTTTTTGCCGAACCGAGCCTATACCCCTCGATCGAGGTTTGCTGGCAAGCCAGCTACACATGCCACATCTACCTCGTCGAGGTATTGTGATCCTCCAGCTCAACCTCGATCGAGGTCACGTGGCATGTCCAGCAAACCTCGATCGAGGTATTGGCCATCCGAAAGGGCAGCCAACAGGGCAGATGACATACCTCGATCGAGGTATTGTGGACACATGACTTGGCATCCCGTTTCTGCCAACACACCACGATCGAGGTATCGTGGCATGTCAAAACCTCCATCGACGTGGATGTACCGAGATGTATGGGCATGTCACAATACCTCGATCGAGGTATCGTGGCATGGCCATACCTCGCTCGAGGTATATGTGCCGGGGTGTATGCGCATGGAAAGAATACCTCGATCGAGGTATTGTGGCATGCCAACGACATGCATGGTTATGTCAAGAGTACCTCGATCGAGGTATATGAGCCGGGATGTATGGGCATGGAAAGAATACCTCGATCGAGGTAGGTAAACCCTAATTTTTATTATAAAAGGAGAGCGACCCCCCTCATTCCGCATACCTCGATCGAGTTCTGTCTCATTCAACGATTTCGGATTTGCCGGACTTCGACGGAAGAGCGCGAGCGACGGAGAGCGACGAACGGACTTCGACGGACATGGACGGAGCAGGAGCGGGAGAGTCCAGGTTGGCATTTTCTTTTGTGTAGCATTTTCTTTTATGTAGCATTTTCTTTTATGTAGAATTTGATTTAATTTTAGTTTAAAATAAAAATTATAAAATGCATTTTAATGTTTTTCTGAAATTTATGAATTACGGGATTTTTTATTTAAAATGTGAAAATTAAAATTTTTTTTAAATAGAGCTTTTTTTAGTAAATAAAAAAACGTTGATATTATTAATTATAAAATATTTTTAAATGTGAAATGTAGTTGAAATTTTTTTTTTAATTTTTAAATTACGACATTTATAATTTAAAATGTGAAAATTTTAATTTTAAAAAACGTAATTTAAAATTTTAGTTTATAAGAAAAATTAAAAAATGCATTATAAATTTAGTTTTTCTTAAATTTATAAATTATGAGATTTTTTATTTAAAATGTGAAAATTAATTATTTTTTCTTTAAATTGAGCTTTTTTTAGTAAATAAAAAAACGTTGATATTATTAATTATAAAATATTTATAAATTTGAAATGTAGTTGTAAAATTTTTTTTTTAATTTTTAAATTACGACATTTATAATTTAAAATGTGAAAATTTTAATTTTAAAAAACGTAATTTAAAATTTTAGTTTATAAGAAAAATAATAAATGCATTATAAATTTAGTTTTTCTTAAATTTATAAATTACGAGATTTGTTATTTAAAATGTGAAAATTAATTATTTTTTTTAAATAGAGCCTTTTTTAGTAAATAAAAAAAGTTCATATTAATAATTATAAAATATTTATAAATTTCAAATGCATTTGTAAATTTTTTTTTTTAATTTTTAAATTACGACATTTATAATTTAAAATGTGAAATTTTTAAATTTAAAAATCGTTTAATGAGGCTTTTTTTATTAAAAATGTGAAAATGTTAAATATTTCTGTTTTTTTTATGAGGTAGAATTTAAAAGAGAAATAATAAAAAATTTTAGGTTAAAAGAGAAATAATAAAAATTTTCTAAATTTGAAATGCAATATAATGTTTTTTTGAAATTTATGAATTACTACATTTTTTATTTAAAATGTGAAAATGAAATTGTATTTTCAAAATAGAGCTTTTTTATATGAAATTGTATTTTAAAAAAACGTTCATATTAATAATTATAAAATATTATAATTTTGAAATGCATTTGTAAATTTTTTTAAAATTTTTGAATTAGGAGTTCTATATTTCTGTTTTTTTAATGTAGCATTTTCTTTTTGGTAGAATTTAATTAAATTTTAGTTTATAAGGAAAATTATAAAAAATTTCAAAATTTATAATGCATTTTAATGTTTTTTTGAAATTTGTAAATTACGACATTTTTTATTTAAAATGTGAAATGAGATTTTTTTTTGGTAAATAGAGCTCTTTCTATTAAATAAAAAACGGCAGATGATGAGGCTGGCCCATCTGAGCCGGCATTGCCTGAGGGCACACAGCGGACGGTTGGGCAGCGAGTCATACAGGAGCCACGTCAGCGTTCCACTAGAGGATCATATGTAGAGTTATCAGATTCAGATTCAGATTGATTGTTTAGGCTTCACACGTTTCTTGTATAGGGATGCACTTTTGCAGCATGATGATGATGATGTACAGATTCATTTTGGTGCTTTCATGATATTGTTCCCACGTTTATGATGTATGAGCATTTTCGTACTTTCATGATGTTCTTCGCACTTTGTTTATCTCAGTTTATCTCAGTTTATAGTTTGTTTAATACATAAGGTATTTAAAAAAGAATGCCATGTGAAGTAATTGTAAACATTAAACATTAATTGCAAACATTAAACATTAAACATATCAAAATTCATCTTATTTTGGATGAAAATTTTATTTTGCGGATAAAAGTTTTTCATTTTTTAAACAAAAATTTTATTCTATTCATGTTTGTCAATAAAGTGTGTTTCAAAATCCAAATTTTCATCAATTTTTCAAAAAGACAACTATTGTCATATTCATGCTTCCAAATCTAGTTTTTTAATATTATTGACATGAAGCGTATATTTTGTCCCTACAATTTTTAAAAAATATAAATTTTTAGGGGATTTTTTTCAAAAATGGAGTCTGACTTGTCCTCTGCATGATTTTGCTGTTATTTATTATGACTCAGTGTTTAATTTGTCTGTTATTGTTAACAATACTTGTGCTAATTGGTGATCAAAGAAAACAAGACCTAAATATTTGTCATATTCGAACCACAATCACATGTGCCTTCCAAATCACAATCGCATATTTCTAAGGACTATTTCAATTTCCTTAATATGACATTTGCCAATGCACCAATCTAATTATTATGCATGTATAAAAGATAATGAACATAAAGAAGAGAAATCAACACAATTGGCAATTAATGCATGTATACGGGAATACAAGGAAGGTGTAGCATGCTAGCCCACCATTTTATTCACTATTTTCTTTTGCATTTAGTGGTTTATGTACAAGAGAAAGGATTGGCGGTTGGTATAAGGAAAAGTGTTGGTATTTGGTTTATGTAAAAAGAAAGGGTTGTTGCACAGGCTATGCACCAAAAAAATATATACATATTAACAATCCCACTTCTCCCTTTTAAACTCCACTCATGTATGGGAGTACAAGGAAGGTGTGACATGTTAGGCCACAATTTAATTTTACTATTTTCTTTTGACTTTGGTGGTACGCTAACGTGTAGTCGTGCTAGTAGGGATTGCTTCTACGCGGCGCAAACCAAATCAGTTGGAGACCAAATCTTGCGTCGATGTACGTCTAGGGTAGCCTAAGAGGCGTGTGAAGTTTCGTCCCCAACAGGGTTTAGGATTTAGGGTCCAGGGTTTAGGGTTTAGGGTTTAGCCGTGCTAGTAGGGATTGCTTCTACGTGGCGCAAACTAAATCAGTTGGAGACCAAATCTTGCGTGGATATACGTCTAGGGTAGCCTAAGAGGCGTGTGAAGTTTCATCCCCAACAGGGTTTAGGATTTAGGGTCCAGGGTTTAGGGTTTAGGGTTTAGCCGTGCTAGTAGGGATTGCTTCTACGTGGCGCAAACTAAATCAGTTGGAGACCAAATCTTGCGTGGATGTACGTCTAGGGTAGCCTAAGAGGCGTGTGAAGTTTTGTCCCCAACAGGGTTTAGGATTTAGGGTCCAGGGTTTAGGGTTTAGGGTTTAGGGTTTAGCCGTGCTAGTAGGGATTGCTTCTACGTGGCGCAAACCAAATCAGTTGGAGACCAAATCTTGTGTGGATGTACGTCTAGGGTAGCCTAAGAGGCGTGTGAAGTTTCGTCCCCAACAGGGTTTAGGATTTAGGGTCCAGGGTTTAGGGTTTAGCCGTGCTAGTAGGGATTGCTTCTACATGGCGCAAACCAAATCAGTTGGAGACCAAATCTTGCGTGGATGTACGTCTAGGGTAGCCTAAGAGGCGTGTGAAGTTTCGTCCCCAACAGGGTTTAGGATTTAGGGTCCAGGGTTTAGGGTTTAGGGTTTAGGGTTTAGCCGTGCTAGTAGGGATTGCTTCTACGTGGCGCAAACCAAATCAGTTGGAGACCAAATCTTGCGTGGATGTACGTCTAGGGTAGCCTAAGAGGCGTGTGAAGTTTCGTCCCCAACAGGGTTTAGGATTTAGGGTCCAGGGTTTAGGGTTTAGGGTTTAGCCGTGCTAGTAGGGATTGCTTCTACATGGCGCAAACAAAATCAGTTGGAGACCAAATCTTGCGTGGATGTACATCTAGGGTAGCCTAAGAGGCGTGCGAAGTTTCATGCCCAACAGGGTTTAGGATTTAGGGTCCAGGGTTTAGGGTTTAGGGTTTAGTCGTGCTAGTAGAAATTGTAAAAATGTATGCATTTGTCCTTCCACGTGGCGCATACCAAATCAATTGGAGACCAAATCTTGCGTGGATGTACATCTAGGGTAGCTTAAGAGGCGTGTGAAGTTTCGTCCCCAACAGATAAGTCCACGTGTGTATTTCATTAGTACGTGCGCCATTTTTCATACGTAGTCACGAGTGCTAGTAGGGATTGTAAAAATGTACGCAACTGTCCTTCCATGTGGCGCATACCAAATCAGTTGGGCACCAAATCTTGCGTGGATGTACGCCTACGGTAGCCTAAGAGTCGTGCAAAGTTTCATTTCCAACAGATAAGTCCACACGCGTATTTCCTCAGTACATGCGCCATAGCTCATACGTAGTCGTGCTAGTAGGGATTGCAAAAATATACGCATTGTACCTTCCACGTGGCGCATACCAAATCAGTTGGGCACCAAATCTTGCGTGGATGTACGTCTACGGTAACCTAAGAGCCGTGCAAAGTTTAATCTCCAACAGATAAGTCCACATGCATATTTGGTTAGTACGTGCGCCATTTCTCACACGTAGTTGTGCTAGTAGGGATTGTAAAAATGTACGCATTATACCTTCCACGTGGCGCATACCAAATAAGTTGGAGAACAAATCTTGCGTGGATGTATGTCTAGGGTGGCCTAAGAGTTGTGCGAAGTTTCATTCCCAACAGATAAGTCCACACGCGCATTTCGTTAGTACATGCGCCATAGCTCATACGTAGTCACGAGTGCTAGTAGGGATTGTAAAAATGTACGCATTGTACCTTCCACGTGGCACACACCAAATCAATTCAAACCAAATCTCGCGTGGACTATTGGCTAGGGTGGCCTAAGAGTCGTGCGAAGTTTCATCCCCAACAAGCAAGTCCACACGCGTATTTCGTTAGTACGTGCGCTATTTTCTTAGTCACGTTTTTAAAATGTCCTAATGCACAAAACAAATTACAACATTACTACTAATAAACAATTTTTTGTATTACAAACACAACAAATCCCATTGACAAGACATCGGACATCATGTTAAAAATAGAATCTAATACAATGATGTGAATGAACGTGTATACAGCCATCATAGTGAAATACAAAATATGAGTCCATGAAAAATACAATGGTACGGTCACACAGTGAGCCTATACATATCGAATACAAAAAAGTGTAATCAACTAGTGATACCCAATAAAAATCAATCTGATCAACTGATGATCCCAAAAAATAAGATATGTAATGTGCTACTCCTCAGGATCAGCTCTCATGCCAATAGTTGCAAGTATGCTCTCGTGATCCGCCACTGCAAGGCGCCATCGTGGAGTGGACGTCGCCTTGCGAGTGCGAACACGACTCAAAGTAATCTTGATCCCAACAACAAGATGAGAATACATGTATGCCTCCCGATCCGCCATGTACTCCTGGAACTCAATATAGCGACCACGCCTCTGTATCTGCTGAAAATAGTGGCCACCGACGATCATGCTATGAGCATTGAAGTGCATCCCATGCCCATCCACTGTATCCTCATTCAGCACACTCTTCAGCATAGAGCATCGCAACAAGTAATAATCCACACCCTCCTCATTGCCCTCCGAAGCAATAACCGCGAAGATATCACCAATACGCAAAATATCTGTAAGCTGGTCATAATCTCTAGAGGAACTGAATCCCGCATCCTGATCATCATGTATCTCCTCCCAAGGCTGGAAGGGAGAAAGCACTCGCCGTACCCATGGATCGGCCCATGGTATCATGGAGCACCCTCCCCAATCATCATCAATGCATGCAGAGCAAAAACATGCAAACCGTCGAGAAAAGATCGCGGGGTGAGACTCACCTACGCTCCTGATGGAATGGAAATCAAGAGTGCCAGGCACAGAACGACAATCAAAAGGTCGCGACCGATCAAGACTCCCAATGTCCACGCACCAAAAATACCGGCTCACCACCCTATCGTCACGCGACTGAAACGAGGACGTAGCACTAGTGGATAAGTGCTGGCTGCACCACCGCACCACATCATGTGCATCCTTGAAGCGATCGGCACTGTGACGCAACTGGTATCGACGCAAAGCACGCTTCACACAAGCACCTGCACCATCGTGCTCTCCCTTACCGTGCCCTGTCTCGAAGTAGCTCCATGTGATCGGAATGCCTGTCTCACGGTGCCATCTGCAGAACCAATAAAATTGTCTAGCGGATTTGAACTGACCACCGCAACCGTCTGACCAGATCCAGCGCCGCTGCCATGTGACACCATGATCCCTCAAGAAACTATCATGCAAAGTGAAGCAATACTGCACAAAATGGGCATCATGCGATCGATCATCACTAATGTAGAAGTGATACTCTCGCACAATGATGCGTGAGTCCATGGTGCTATCAATGCCATCCACATGAGCCTGTGCATGACGATAGCTAATGTGCACAAATATAGCAACCTGCAATATGGCATTGAAAAAAAATTATGACTATTGAAATAATTCAATATAATGAGGCGGGGAAAAAATCAATACTCAATCACACGTCACCTGTTCGGAGAAATAATACTCCGATTGGATCTCATGCTGTGGTGCAAAGGTGTAATTCTCCGCAAAGTCCACCACTGAGACAACCACCCCTATAGGAAATGTCCTCAAACATGCACGAAACTGACGATCCTCCCATTTCGCAGTGTGCGAGTGGCGTATGTAGCGGTACAGCTTCCCTCGAAAACAGTCGATGAATACAACACGTGGTGTCTCCTTCCCCACAAGCTGCAACCTCCTCGACTGTGCACCACCATCTAATGTCAAGGTACAGTACTCATACTGCTGCCAACGAACCATCTGCACATCACAAGTATCTAGTGCAACTCGTGGCACTCTGGCAAAGTCACCACACAAAGTACACGTGCCTTCCACACAATCAAGGGAGTGGAATAAAGCATCACCATCTCGTGTACACAATATGGAATGAATGAAGTCGCGAGGGCTAGTAGGAACCACTCCCCTATGACCATCAAGGGAACGGAATACGTCATACATCAATCCAAAATCCACATGGTAGCGACAACAGCATGTGTCACGCTCCTGAGAGCATCGCACAAACCATGGCCTGCATCGCTCAAATGACCTCTGCCCAATCTTGAACTCCGGGTGCGCCTCTACAAACTGAGTGTACAACTCAGTCTGGGTACACTCCAAAAAACATGCACCATGCTCAATGTACACACCGCGTGACACCCTCTTCCGCAATGCCTTCTTGAACACCGGGGATGCTCTGCAATGCTCCTCCCAAAACTGTTGTATGAAGGACCTAGCGGAATCATCCAACAATCGATCGCTGCGATGTGCACGACCACTCGAAGCCCAAAGAGCATCAGTCTCACTATCCTCTAGACTCTGCCTCCTAATGATGCCTGCTCGCAATGTGCGCGGTGCAATCTGAAGAAGACGTGAAGCGGTACGCACATGGCCTATCATATGAGGTCTACTAATGGCAGCCACAATAGCACGACGTGCTGCCAAAGCATAGGAACGTCGAACACTGCTAAGGACCTCGCTAGATACAACCCTATCTCTACGTGCACCAAGACCAGCAAGCCTCCTACACTCTACCAAGTCAGGGTGATCAATCAGGGACGTAAGAAGAGAAGACTGCGAAGCTGGCGTGAGGTCACAAAAAAAAGACTGCACGATCTTGCTAGTACGACGACGGATAGTGGACTTCGGCAAGTCACGTCGTGAAGCAACACTGCTGCTACAAGGTGGGGCAACGGGATCAATGGGAGATGGTAGGGTGGACGGGGGAAGGGAGGCGCCAAGCGGAGCGGGGGGAGGGGGAGGGGGAGGGGGGAGGGTGGAGGGGGAAGAGGTAGAGGTGGAGGCCAAAATGTAGGTGGCTAGGGGAAGGGCGGAGGCTAGAGGTAGGGGAGCGGATGAGCATGGGGGGACAATGGAGGTGGGGGTGGGGGTGGAGGTGGGATGTAGAGGTAGAGCTGGAGGTGGATCAGTGGTCGCAGCGCGAGCTCGAGCTCTAGAGGCTCTCTTGCGCTCACGAGCCTTCCGCTTGCGCTCCTCGTCAATGAGATTTGGGGGGGGGTTCCTACATCTTTCACGTCTACTAGCTCTACGGCTTTGAGAACCCATTCTCAATGAAAGTAGGATGGAAGGTGTGACAAAGTGATGAGGAGGCAAGAATGGCTAAGAATGGGTGAAATGAACCAAAACGTGGTGTCTTATAGAGAGCCTCAACTCATCCACTAGATTGCTCTTAGATTGCTCTTCATTATTATTGGTGGAGAGGTGCTAAGATTGATACTAATTGGCTTAATTTTGGTGGAGAGGTCTGCTATGCCCGGAGCCGCGATCAGATCTTATATACCTCGATCGAGGTATTAAGTGCATTGCGCATGCATGTATGTATGAACCTCGGTCCTCGGTCACATACCTCGAACGAGGTATTCTATGCCTCGAGGCCCCATCATACATACCTCGATCGAGGTATTGTATGCATCCCCCATCATACATACCTTGATCGAGGTATTGTATGCATCGCACATCGTCATGTGTATACATCTTGCTGATGTGGCACCATGCATGGTCATGATGTGGTAATATAGTCTCTTCCTGCATGGTCATGATGTGGTACTGGGCATGATGTGGCATGATGAGTTGGCATTCATGAGGTGGTAGATGACATGGCAAATTGCGGTGGAGGATTGGTGACGTGGCTAGGAGAGGAGGTATGCCAAGGTGGCATTGTGTGATCACATGGCTGATGATGTGGAATGATGAGGTGGCACATGTGGCAGCACGTGTGGCAATGTAAGGTGACATGGCAAGGAGTGATGTCACATCTGCTTGATGAGATGGCACCACGTGGTCTAACAATGTGGCATGGTTTTGATGACTCAGCCTTCCACATGGGCAGCATGCAAACTCCAAAGGCTTGCCACTAGGATCGGTGATGCTCCTAGCCTACATCACCAAGCCTAATACCAAGCCTACCTTGTCTTGGTATTAGGCTTGGGTGGCCCTTTTTCCCCCACAAAAGGGAGATTTAACTCTTGGAGGCCATATCGTACGTTTCCCTTACTCAAATTTAACCAAAAATTTTTCCCCTTATTCATCATGCATAGGACTAAAAATATTGACATTTTTGAAATGTTTGGTTATGTTTGAGAATTACTAGATTTATTTTTAATATTCTTTGTTCATCCTCTAAGGAGTAAAAGTAAAAATTAAACTTCAATCTTCCTAAATCTAACCGTTGGATTTGGGATTTGATGATTCAACCACACACCCTTATGTGCCTACTAACCTTCCACCGAATTGGATTTGCTTAATTATTCAAAATACTAAAAAAATGTGGTGTGCTACTAAAATGCATGTATTTTATGACTTTATTTATTATAAATAATTATTTATAATTAGATAAATCATTCAAAAAATTACCAATAAATCAAGTTAAGCTCTACATAATGCAAAGAGACCACTTACAAAGTTTCAATAACATTTAATCTAAAATGAGTGAGAAATTTAGAATTTTATATGACACTCTTT
Source organism: Dipteris shenzhenensis (assembly GCF_047967505.1). Classification (NCBI taxonomy): domain Eukaryota; kingdom Viridiplantae; phylum Streptophyta; class Polypodiopsida; order Gleicheniales; family Dipteridaceae; genus Dipteris; species Dipteris shenzhenensis. The sequence goes on from NC_141599.1 coordinate 9,736,235, forward strand.
GTTCGTGACAAACGTGTGACCACCCTGGAACCATGCCGTGTGACACAAAGAAATTTTTTGTGTGTGCATCGAATTTTCGATCAGACTATACGATTGTGTGCACAATAGCAAGTGTGATGTTGTGTCAGAAGACTTCAAAGACTAGATCCATAGGGAAGTAGGTGAGATTTGCATTTTTGAGTGCTAAAAAGCTTGTTTTTCCACCTCCTTAGGATTGGGGAGTGAACAAAAAGTGGACACCCTTAGCTTGCTACCACCCTTATGCTCTTGTAATGCACATCCTCATTTCATGCAAGATTTTGTTGAAAACGTGTCTTGAGGAATGGATCCAATTTCGAACTCTTAAATTAGAATCGCAAAGTATGCCGAGAAGATTTGACTCGCCAAAGTCACCACCCGACTAATTGAAGCCAGCACTTACACATCAGTACTGCCGCAAGATATTGGGCAGCATAACCTATCCATTAACGATCATAGCGATCGGCATTTCTTTGACATCGTTTCAAGAACTATAAGTTATTACAGGTCATCGATAGACCTCAACACAAGCAGCAGTAGAAATACACTGTGCAGCCACATAGAAACCTCAAGAGACAAAAGGTGATGGGGAAAGGAGAGACTAACACTAAAACATGGACAAGCGGCGAAAGGAGCTGATCATACGTAGATCCGTCTTCCATCGGAGCCCATTTGATCTCCGTCAGAATCTGCGTTGAACCCCCCGCGAACCAATGGATGCAGACGAATAGCACGCCCTTCTATTAAAATAGGTTGAAACGCTTGTATACCCAATCTATGCAATGTAGGTGCTCGATTCAACGATACAGGATGACCTTACGTAACTTCCTGGAGAACTTTTCATATAATTGATTCTTTCTTTCGAATCATATTCTTAGCAGCTCGCAGGTTACGAGCGACGCGTCGTCCAATTGAATTACGAATTACGAAGGCTTGGGAAGGCTCTATCGACGGTTCTCGGGGTGATCCACATTGATGTAACGAGGGAGATGGACCTACCATGGTAACGAAACGACCCAGATAATCAACCCGCTTTCCAAGCGAATTCTCGCGGAGTCGTTGAAATTGTCATCCTCTTGTTGATGGGTCCCAGAAAAACCTTGAACTACACGACCTCGTTTGGATGAGGAAGAGAAACGGGATTTAGAGCATGCAGGGAGGAGGGAGGCGAGTGAATGAAAGATTCCTAAGAGAAGGGAGGCGACCAAGGTAGCAATAAGAGGGATGATCTGAGTGGACAGTTTCACCTATATTTATAGGTTTTGCCTTGGCTTTTTACGCAGTTGGCTTTTCAAAAGCTTTCAAAGCTTTTGGGCTTTCAGAATTTAAAAAGCTTTCAAAGCTTTTGGGCTTTCAGAATTTAAAAAATCTAAGGGTGTATATTGTGCCATGTGGAAGCACAGGATTTCAGAATTTGAAAAAACGTCCTAGTGCTGGCCAAGTAATAACTGCCAAAGGTCATGTGAGCCTGCACATAAGCTCTGAGGAAAGACTTCTTGGCCCATGCATCTAGAAAGCCACGAAATTACAAGGCATGGTGACCACTCTACACACATAAGATGCCACACATGAAGAGCTAGAAGCTCAGACTGAGAATGCAAAGCAAAGGATAGTCCTATTGAGAGCAAAAGATCGTACATAAGAGACAAGATGAGAGGTGGATTGTAGCATCAAGGGTCGTAGTATCAAAGGAACGAAAAAAGAATGGAGAACCACCTTTTGTCGAGGCTATGAAGCAAGTGATCAAAGGATTAGTGCCAAGTCCATAAGTGCTTCAATTATGAGATCGAACACGGAGGCACAGTTGCAACACTCCAAAGCTTATGCAACCATGAGTTGAACAAAAAGCGCAACAATTATAGTGAAGCTACCTTGAGAACTTGAGAGCACACAGTTTAACTGCAGAGAGGGAGCAACAAAGGAAATGAAAAAGTGAGAAATTAAGAGGCACCTTTGTGATAAGTAAGAGGGAGGCGAATACAAAGAAGGCAAGACAGAATCAGGTAACGGAGCCAAAGCGGGGGTAAAGTAAGTGGCTTTGAATTGAAGAGGAAAGTGCCATGGAGAGGAAGAATACGGCAGCAAGCTTATGGGCACAGGTAAGGGATGACCAGCCAACTTGGTCTTCACGTAGCTGGGACGGGTAGTAGAGTAAGGTAGGGAGTCATGAGGCAAGGCAAGGCAAGCACAGGAAAATTGAATAGAGGCAAGGCAAGGGAGTCAAGCCACGGGAAGCAAGCACTTAAGGAGGAAATGTAAGCACATTAGGAGCACTCACGACCAATAAGGGAGGGTGGCGGTCAGTAACAGAGCAAGTGGTAGGTGGTTATGTAAGACTAGGGTGGCGGTGGGTAACGAAGCAAGTGGTAGGTGGGTAGGTAAGACTAGGGAGTGGTTAAGTAAAGGGGGTTAAGTTAGGGGGAGAAAAGTGATCCCTATAAGAAAATATGAAGGGTAATAAGCAAATAAGAAGGGAAGGAGGAAAGACGAGATTCTTTTCCAAAGACTACTTTCTATAAGTATAAGATAAAATATGATCTTGGAGCGCAAAAAGCTATGCATGGAAATAAGGAGATAATACAAAATCAAATGAGGCATGTGGAAGTTGGGAAAGCTGTGATTCAACTATTTATTGAGAGTAATGTAGATAAAATGCCCCATAAAAGTCGTACAATGATGACAGGGGAACATGAGATGCAATCCCATCCATATACAAGCAAGTGGATATTTGGCGAGAAGTCAACAAAATAATGGAGAGGTTTAAGTGCAAGCCTTTGTTAAGGTCAACATTTAGCAGATTATGGAAAACTATATTCAAACAAGTTAGTCTATCAAAGACAAGTACATTCTCCAAGTGTGACAGTTGCTCTGAACTTAAAATGAAGCTAGAAAGAACAAAGATAGAAAGTGAGAGGGAACGGTTGCTACTAAAGAGATGAGCACACAATTTGTAGAAAATGTCTTGCAGAAGCGTATATTATGCATGGAGGTTGTCTTCAGAGTTGGACCCGAAGTAGAATCTTTGCATCATTAATGACAAGATGGATCAAATCAAGACTTGCATACCAAGGCTACAGCTTATACCAAAATCATTGAATCATATCAGGCAACTTCCTATAGCCTTTATAGGGATGCTCACTCATGGACATGGGAAATTGGCATATGGAAACTTCTCTTTATAGTATTGGAAGAGTGACCCTAATTTCACCATTGGTTAATTGTCACTATGTTTGCAAAACCTTGAGAGGTTAGACAAGCACATGTATGGTGATCTTTCAAACAAGCACGATAGCAAAAGGCAAATTTTATTTTCTGCATTGATGTCAAGAGATGCATTAGATTGCCACATGCATGAAGATGGAGTTTCAAAAGGAGAACTAAATAAATATGACATTCAAGCTACAACAAGTTAAAGGATAACTTCATCCAGTAGAGAGTACAAGTAGCTTCCACGAGTACTACTCTTATAGGTAGACAACTATGGTTCTGAGAATAAAAATAGATACTTGTTTGCATTCTTGTCCTTGCTGGTTGCACGTGGAGTCTTTCAAATGGTCCAACTAGGGTTCTTGATGGTGAGACATACACATGAGGACATTGATGCATTGTTTAGGAGATTCTCAGAGAAACTAGGAACGAGTTGTACTTTCACATTTCCTCATCTGATGCGATCCTTCAATGAATGCCAAAATTCATGTCCATCTCCATTTGTAATTCAAGAGGTTCTTGATTTCAAAACATTTGTAAAGGGGTACTTGTGCGAAGGACAAGAGGCTTTAGTGGGACATTCAAAACCGTTGCAGTTTCGATTTTTCATGCATGATCCATGGTGATCCAGTGTTTCAATATATGTTGCATCCAAAATCAGGTCAATGGAAGCCACTAGAAGGTATTCAATTATGGAAACATTATGTAGAAAATAGAGCAATGCTAGCATCAGGAATTCCCAATGTTGTTCCTATGCGAACATACTTGAATGAAAAAGATGATATAATTTTGGGAATTAAGAAACATGTGGAATATTGGAGATCTCATCTTCGTAACATAGGAGGGGATTCATAATCAAAGTGGATATCACCTATCATTCAATATTGGGAGACATTGATTTCTTGCATGGAGAAGCCCACTATATAGCATGAGAAACTTAGGCCAAAGAGTCAATGGAAAGATAGCTTGGTTAATAATGGAGTGGACGTAGAAGATGATGAGACTATGGGTTTGGAAGACCTAGAGGACCATTACTATGGCCTTGCATGTAATAAGCCAAGCCTAAGAATTTAGACCAGAGGTGGATGTGAAACAACATGATTTTATTTTGGTTAGGCTGAGTGACGATATATACCCCATTTGGCTGGGCATTGCATTGTCAAATATGGACACAAAAAAGGCATCTACAATGTAAAGAATAAGAGAGAGAGATAGGAGACTCAAGTGCAGCTTTCTTCACAACACACAAAAGAGAGAGGACACAAGGTTGGAGGGTGAAGCCTTTCTTCACTTTTGCACACAACAACAATACAATAGAAGAGGGAAATACCCTATATGTCAAAACCTAGAATACGTGGTTCATATGTGAACCCAAACCAAAAACATACGTGGTAGTCTAACTACACCACAAGTACAACTAACATAGGCGGTGACATAAATGATAGTCATCCAGGAGATATATCGGGGGTAGAGCTTGATATCTCAACACTCCCCCTCAAGCTCAAATCCATCTCACGTACACCAAGCAAGCTCCTAAATCTGCGAAGCTTCTCGGTACCCAATGCCTTCGTAAAAATATCAGCCACCTGCTCCACAGTGCTGACATAGACAAGATCAATCTCACCAGCTAGAACCTTCTCTCTCACAAAGTGATAATGCACCTCAATGTGCTTCGTTCTAGCATGATAAACTGGGTTATTAGCAAGCATGATGCTGCTAATGTTGTCACAATGAATGACAACTGCTGCATGAATTGACTGTCCCATATCTGCAAGTAGCTTCCGTAACCAAGCTACCTCACATGCAGCCATTGCTACACCCCTGTACTCAGCCTCTGTGCTCGACAAGGCAACTGTTGGCTGCTTCTTGCTGCTCCAACTGATGGCACCACTCCCAAGGGAAAACATAAAACCACTAGTAGATCTCCTATCTGAGACACTACCAGCCCAGTCAGCATCTGTGTATCCATGTACCTGTAATGCACACCCAGCTTCATAAAACAGTCCATAATGCAATGTGGACTTCACATACCGCAGTATGCGCCTAGCCGCATCCAAATGTGGCTTCCTCGATGCCTACATAAACTGACTCACCAGCCCCACAGCATAGCTCAAATCTGGTCTGGTTATAGTCATGTAAATCAAGCTACCTACTATGCGCCTGTACATAGTAATATCTTCAAGAAGCTCACCTGTCTCTGCATTGAGCTTCACATTCTACTCCAATGGAACAAAGATAGGCTTACAGCCTGTCATCCCATATTTGGACAGCATGTCCAAACCGTATTGCCTTTGCAACATCCATATCCCACTCGGGGATCTAATAACTTCAATGCCCAAGAAGTAACGCAGCTCTCCCAAATCCTTCATCTCAAATTTTTGCTTCAACAGCAGCTTCACTTCATTAATGTCTGCATCACTATCACCTGTAATAATCAAGTCATCAACATAGATGACTACAAGCACAATCCCTCTATTTGTCCTTTTCACATAAAGTGAAAAATCTGAATTGGAAATCTGAAATCCAATAGTGACAAGATATTGCCCTATCTTGTCTAACCATGCCCTCGGCGCCTGTTTTAAGCCATACAAGGCTTTGCGCAACCTGCATACAAAATCGGGGTGTGAATTATCCTCATAACCTTCTGGCTGCATCATATAAACCTCTTCCTGCAAATCACCATGCAAGAAGGCATTTTTCACATCCATCTGATGCAAAGACCATCCCTTTGCAGCAGCCATAGCAATTACTGCTCTCACGATTGCCATCCTTGCAACTGGGCTGAAAGTTTCCTCATAGTCAATTCCATATGTCTGTGCAAAACCTTTGGCAACCAATCTTGCCTTGTACCTGCTAACAGACCCATCAGCATTGTGCTTTACTTTGTAAACCCACTTGCAGCCAATAGCCTTCTTATCATGAGGCAAAGGCATCAAATCCCAAGTGTGGTTTGCATCCAAGGCAACCATCTCTTCATCCATAGCTGCTTCCCAATTTTTATGCCCTACTGCATCCTCAAAACATGTGGGCTCTGGCTCCTCTAGAACCTTGACCATATAAGCATAGTGATGTGCTGTATACCCATCATATCTCAGCCTGTCAACTGGATACTTAATACGAGTGGACCTCCGTACAACTGGATCAGTTGCAGGAGTCTTTAAATCATGCCTGCTTTTCCTTGCACCAGGTGTAACAACAGAAGGAATCCCAAGTTCCTCATCAAGGCTCATTTCAGAGCCACTTGACTCTCCATCAACATGAGAGCTACCAGCAGACACATCAAACACTGGAGCATGGTCCACTTTTTCTTTTCCTTTATGTGATATCTGCACAACACTATCAGGACTGCCATGTGACGATTCACTAGATCTCAATCTCCCTGTCCATGCATTAGATCCACTAGTAGAGGACTCTCTGGGTCCACTCAAGGCTTGAGATTGCTGCTCTGGATTTATTGCAGCATTCCCATTTCCTGCATCTGCATCTCCTACCATAACAGTTGGTGCATACCAGCTGCTCATTTCATCAAAAACAACATCTCTGCTCACTTGCATTTTGCGGGTGGAAGGGTTATAATAGCGATACCTTTTCTGGTGCAGAGCATATCCAATAAAGATGCATTTTTCTGCCTTTGGATCCAGCTTTGTTCTCTTCTCATCAGGAACATGAACATAAGCTATGCAACCAAATACCTTCAAGTGAGAAATATCTGGTTTTTGGCCTGTATACATTTCTTCAGGCGTCATGCCATGGACAGCTGCAGTGGGGGTTCTGTTCATAATATAAATAGCAGTTGCTACTGCTTCAGCCCAAAAATAATCAGGCATGTTTTTCTCATTTAGGATCACCCGTCCTACTTCTGCAATATGCCTGTTCTTCCTTTCTGCAACCCCATTCTGCTGAGGGGTAGACATGCATGAGTACTTCCTTTGAATTCCCTGTTCTTTCAGATATTCACAAAATTCTTCTGAAAAGTACTCTCCCCCTCCATCAGATCTTAGCACTTTAATATGCACACCTTTCTCTTTTTCAACCATGGCCTTAAAAGCCTTGAAATGGCTGAACACTTCACTTTTGTGCTTCATAAAATAAGTCCACACCTTCCTAGTGTAGTCATCAATAAACATCACATAATAATGGCATCCACCAATAGAAGCAGCTTTGGTTGTCCAAACATCTGAATGGATCACTTCCAAAGGTCTTCTGCTCACCTTAGCATTTTTGGGAAATGCATGTCTGGCCTGCTTACCCATTTGGCATGCTTCACATACCTTTTGCATTCCCTCAACTCTGAATTTAGGCAAACCTGCAACAATGTTTTTCGTTTGCATAGATTTCAGCCTTTGTATATTCACGTGCCCAATGCGCTTGTGCCATATCTCAATATCTGCAATGACACCTCTCCCATGCGCAAACATAGCAGCTTTCACCTCAGGCATATCAACATCCAAGGTGAACATTCTGCCATTTTTGTTGCCTTTTGCAACCAAGCGGCACTTATTTTTCAAGTCCTCAATGAAGCATCCATCAGGATTAAATCTAACCTGCAGACCTTGCTCAACCATCTGGCCAACTAAAACCAGGTTCTTAGTGATTTTTGGAACATGAAGTACATCTGCCAAGTACTTCGTTTTGCCATCCTGCATAGCCAATGGCACTTTACCAACCTGCGTAATTGGGTGCGCAGTATCATCACCTGTTTCAACATAACCTGGCTTATCCAAATTTCTAACATCATGAAACCACTCACCATGACTGGTCATGTGGTTAGAGGCACCTGAATCAACATACCAAACATCATTGCAAGCTGCAGCATCTCCTGACATGGAGTTAACCATATGCTGCATCACAAAAAGGTGCTCATTTCTGTCGTCACCATGCCCACTTGATGATGCATAGTTGCTTTGCTGCAACTTCCCACTTTTGATGTCATTCTGTTTTTTATAGCATGTATTCTCCTTGTGTCCTTGCTTTTCACAATAATAGCATTCTGTGCTGCTATTTACTTGATGGTTCCTTTGCCATGAACCACGGCCTCTTTGGCTCCCCCTGCCTCTAGAACTACCACGTCCTCCTCCATAGGACTGGTTTTCCTGTTGTTGCTGTTGGTTCTGATTTCCTGCACGGCCACCAAAACGGCCTCTTCCTCTACCCCTGCCTCTACCTGTATTCGAGTAGAAAGCAGTCTCTTGAGAAGTTGAGGTGGCTGAACCACCATTCCTTTGCTCTTCACTCATTGCTCTTCACTCAGCAAGAGAGCAATAAGTTCCTGAAAATCAGGAAATGTTTCACGGACTCCAATGGATGTCCAAAACTGTGCATAATCTTTCCCAAGACCATTCAAGGTCACGGACACTAAGTCCTCATCATCAACAGGTGCTCCAATGGAGGCAAGAGAATCTACAAGGCCTTTCACCTTCAAGGAATACTCATTTATATTCATATTTTTCCTTTGCACATTGTGCAACTCCTGCTTTAGCTGCATCTTTCGTGCTTTGGTATTTGTGCTATACAGCTTCACCAATGTATCCCATGCCTCCTTAGGTGTCTCTACATCCTGTATATGCACAATCATAGAATCTGAAATGCTAACAGACAGCCAATACAAACATTTTCTGGCTTTTTCATGCCATTCTTTAAAGGCCTTCAATTCAGCAGGAGTGGGAGCAGCACCCAACACTGGTTCTGCAGTTTCACCACTGATGTACTCCCAAACTCCCTTTCCCATAAGGAAGTTTGTCATTCTGAACTTCCATGCTTGGAAGTTGTTCTTGTCAAGCTTCTCACTGACAATGGTAGACAGATTCTCAGACATTTTACAAATCACGAATTGCAACAGCAACCTGTAAACACAGCAAATGCCTCACAAGGGCAAATAGCAAAACTTCTGCAAACAGCCTCACAGGGGCAGATCCGCAACACTGACGAAAGTGGTATTTCACCACACAGTCACTTCCTAGTGACGATTTTGCATCAACAGGCAACAGGCATGAATCTGCAGCTCCCAATATCTCTGCACACAGGCATACGATGCAATTTCTATGGCACCTTTCCACCGACTAGCCGCGCAATGGTCGCACAGCGAAAAACAGGGCCTTTTTCTGAGTGCCTGCGAAGAACTTCTGCCTTCAAAACGGGCCCCGAAACGGCCTCAAATCAAAAAAATAAAGTCACCGAGGGCTTCGCCCATTCTCGCAGCATATACTGCGCTCTCGCCACACTGCGAAGGGCCTCTCAATCTGAAACAGTGCACTCCTGCACTTCTGGCTGTGCTACCTGCAGAGATTTACTCCCAAACTCGAAATAGGAAAGCTACACTGGTCCTCTTACCAGGACACCACAAACTTGGCTTGTTTTCTTGAGCTCCTTACCACGAACAAGGCTCTGATACCATGTAAAGAATAAGAGAGAGAGATAGGAGACTCAAGTGCAGCTTTCTTCACAAAAGAGAGAGGACACAAGGTTGGAGGGTGAAGCCTTTCTTCACTTTTGCACACAACAACAATACAATAGAAGAGGGAAATACCCTATATGTCAAAACCTAGAATACGTGGTTCATATGTGAACCCAAACCAAAAACATACATGGTAGTCTAACTACACCACAAGTACAACTAACATAGGCGGTGACATAAATGATAGTCATCCAGGAGATATATCGGGGGTAGAGCTTGATATCTCAACATACAAATTATATGAAGCTATTTGTGCAATATTGGAGTCCTATCCATAGAGGAAGATGTAGTGATGCAGTACGATATGCTAATTGCTCAAACAAAGAGTGGCAATATATGGGGGATGAGGACCGTTGGGAGCATGTGGATTGGATAGTAAGGAGTTGGAGCACAACGAAAGTTCCAAATAAAAGAAGTAAGGTTAAAATACCACAAAATGCAATCTTGAAAGCACAAGATAATCTTCAAATGCTTGAGAATAATAGTCGGAAGGACAGTTTGTGTGTTGACGATTTCTTGGATGATTAGAGAAAGATAAAGTCCCTTTGAGTAAAATACCAATGTATGCATGGGAAAGACAAATTGTAAAGATAGGATGATCTTCTTTCATGAACGTTAATTGTACTCAGCCATTGCCATCTACTTCTTTGTACTTGGTTGTATTTTATTAAGAAATTTATAAATTTAGCCTCTTTTTTGTGCTTGCTCATTGAAAGTCAATCTTGTGTTATGAACGTTAATTAGACTCAATCTTTGTATTCCACGTTTCTATATTCACTCATTCAAACATGGTCTTATTTTTATAAAGCTATTTTTGAGAAAGAATTGTATTTAATTAAAAATTGTTATTTATTATGCTAATTAATAATAATTAAGTCAATTAATAATGATTATTCTTAATTATCTCGATTAACAAAATCAATATATAACAACTTTGTAGTCAACTACATTAGTGAAGTTGCTTAGAGATTTAAAAAGCTATGACTCATTGTAGTCATCACATGGAAATAATTACATGCATGTGCAATGTTTTGTTATGGAAGTACCCATCATAAACACATTGAACATATAGCACATCATAAACATGGAAAGCATCCAAAACAAATCGACCTTAGCTCATATATTGGCCACAAAATCTTGCAGTCCAATTCAATTGTAAATATTCCACAAATCACGAGAAAACATGCAAGAAGCCACTAATATAAAAACAAAACTTGAGAATTTTAAGAGAGCCCCATTGAACCAAAAAGAGCACATTTTCATCTTTGAAAACCAAATTGGAGAGTTCCAATTTCATGGGATTTTCCCATTTTTCCTAATACGGTATGTGCTTAAATGGAAAAGGCTTTCAAAAGATACTTTACTATACAAGTGCATGCATTAGTGCAAATTGTAAATGAGATATCACTTGCAAGAGTTTTGTTTAGTCATTGGATAGTTGTAGTCAAATATATGAAAGTACATAAGGGTTTTATTCATTGATAGAAGACATGTCTAGAGGCATTTATGGTAGAAGGATGATTAGTACAAGAGACTTTCTATTATGTGGCATAATACCTTGCATCCATAGATCCTTGCGGAGTAATCAAGACAAGAAGGAGATCTTAGGTGAGGTGCTTCAAAGGGTTCGACAAGGAGACAATGCTATCAAATCATATCCAAGACACAATCAATATAAAACGATTATAAAGCTTAGAGAAAAGTCTTTGATGCCATCTACTCATCAAAGGATGAGTCTTTTGACCTTCCAAGACCACCAAAATGATTTTTTTCACAAGGATAAAAATGAACCCAAGTGGTGGCATGTGGTGCAAGAGATTCTTCACGGAAAACCTATATTTGGGCTTGACACTATTAATCAAAGCAATACTCAATCCAATCAAAGGCTAGATGAAGGAAGTATAAGTCAAATGGCATAGGAAGAAAGCCTACCAACCACAACATATGCAGTTCATATGGGTCAGGACAAAATGCTAATTATGAAAGCCACAAGGATAATAATGATATGGAAGGTGATGACCTCATATCTATAGGTCAAGATATTGAATTTGAAAAAACCCATAGATTTGTCTAGAATTCAATGTGTAGTAATGAGCATGGAAATGAGGACATATAAACGTTGATTTAGTCTAAGCATGTGTTATTGTATGTTAGGTACATCTGTCTCTCTCTCTCTCTCTCTCTCTCTCTCTCTCTCTCTCTCTCTCTCTCTATCTATCTATCTATCTATCTATCTATCTATCTTCTAGTAGGCTTGGTACAAATAAGAAGATCATAGATTGACGTAGAGTGAAAGTAAAATATTTGGAGCTTTTAAGGTATAGTACACTTTTTTTTGTTTGAATTTTCTTCAAATTATTCTAAGATTTGAATGACCTCTTGGCCATCCTAACCATTCAAATCTTAGAATAATTAGTGCATGAGTAGTTTGTTTGGGGTTGTTGTAAGGCGTACTAAGTGCCGGATGAGGTGAGCAATACGGAGTCTGGTTCAATGAGTGAGGAAAGGTTTGAAGCAACTGGGGGAGACTTGTTGGTGAAGGAATGTCTTTGGCTTCTAAGCCTGGCAAGGTGAGGGTTTGCAAGAGGGCAGAGTGGAGTCTGGGAAGGAGATGCCATCGTATGTAGAGACTTTGGCTAGGAGGCTGTATAGTGGCTTCTCTATGCTAGAAGATGAGGATGTGTGTAAGCTATTGCATGCTAAAGGTTTGAGTAGAACCAAGGAAGTCACAAGGTAGCCTTGGTTTGAGTAGGGCTAGAAATATTTAGTGAGTTGTAATATTTTGCTAGAGGAGGTCAAACTTGAGATTACTCAACATGCTAAGGGGGGTGCTTCAGATGGACTTACCCCCTTATTTTTTATTACTTTATGGGATCAAATTGGGGATCACATTACCTCAGCCCTGCAGGGTGTATGGGACTCAGGTGAGATGCTAGACTCACTTATGGAGGGCCTTATTCATTTGATTCCAAAAGGGGGTTGCAAAAATTTAGTGTCTCAGTGGAGACCGATTACCTTGTTGGGTACCTTGTACAAAATCCTAGCTAAAGCTATCAGCCTTCGTCGTTTGCAGCCCTTTCTACCAGATCTTATCCATGATACACAGACGGGTTTTGTGCATGGCAGGAGCATCTTTGATAACATCTTCTCATTTTGGGAGGCTTCAGATTGTGGGCCATGCATAATGGCCACAAGTGGCCATTCTACTCTTAGACTTTGAGAAAGTTTATGATAGGATAGACTATGGCTTTCATTTTGGCTCTCAGATGCATGGACTAGAGAAGTGTCAGCCCTCTACAAATCAAAGGTTCTTATTGGTGAAGTCAGGGGAGACAGTTACTAGAACAGTTCGTTAGCGATGCCCCCTAGCCCCCTTTTTATTCCTTTTTGTGGCTGAGGCTATGAGCTATTACATTAGAGTTCCAGTTGGAATTGTAGGGCTCAGGCTTCCTTTGAGGAAGGAGGATGAGCTCTTAGACAATGAGTTGGCAGATGACACGGCTGTATTTCTGGATGCCACACCACAGACATTGAATTCATTCAGGATAGCATTGGATTCCTCCTAGGTTTTTAGGGAAGGGCTTATTTCTGGTAAGGTTTATATCTGAGGACTTATGAAATGAAGTGGTAGGCCGATCCTTTCTCTTTGTGGGATCTTCAATCTTGGTCTTTCCCTTGAGTCCATCATTTAGTATAGATGAGATTCCGATCATGAGTGTCCAATGTGGGTGGAGTTTCCTGGTCTTTCAGCTATCTTGGGAGACTTGGTGGGAACAATTACTTCTGCTTTGGGCAGGGTTCTCCTTAAACAAAATGGTTAATCAAACCGTACAAAAGGCATTTTTTTTTCCTAATTTTGAGAATAAATTTCACATTCATAAAAATATTTAAAAATTCATTTATTTGGTACACACAAAAAATGAGGGCCAATGTGAAAGCAACGGTCCTCTAGTTAACAACATAGCATGTAGTGTTAAATATCAAAGTACAAAAAGTAGATCGACTTATATGTATTTTAGTGTTCTATTATGTGACCAAAGGTATATGTTCTTCAAAACTCATAACGCTCACTATCCCTTTCACCTATAGAATTCTATTCAGCACTAGCTCCTTTCTTTAATACCTCATGATCCCTACATTGCTACCCTCAAGTGACTCCATAGTGGAATCTTGGAGTGCCAATGAGATTAATTGGAGTAGCTACATAGGAACAGCAATAGGGGAACACTCACGACTCTTCAATGAAAAATTGCTCCAACTTATCTCAAAAGAGCAATTTCATTGCTCCAACTTATCTCAAAAGAGCAAGGGATACATGAAAAGGCCCTCGAATACATTAATTGACAAGGGACCTAGTGCAAGAGGTCATGTCATAGCATAGAAAATATTGTTAACATATTTTGTAGTATTTAGATATGGTGTTTGAGTGATTTCCAAAGAGAGGAAGATCAATATTCATTAACGTCTTTGCCTTGATAAGGCATAACCCATGAATCTAAAGGTTAGTATAGGTACTCATCAAAAGATTCATCGATCTTATGATGACCAACTTTATACTTCCAAAATATGTATGCTTTTTTAAAAATATTAGAACTAGTAAACAACCATCATCAACCCCATTTCGAATATAAAGGCCCATGCTGATTTTCACATCTTTCACACTTACATTGTGTGAAAGGGTTTGATAATGTATCTTTCCAAAATCTTTCATACAATAATGCAATATTGTGTGAAAGGGTTTGGGAATGAGGCTTTCCAAAAAAAAATATACAAGAATCCAACATACCATGATAAGTATGCAATTGTTTTTGTTTTACATGCTAAATATGTCACTTTTTATCCCAATGAATATAATTCTAAACAACGCTCTTGATTGATTTCATACTTGAAGAGACAATATGACAAACCATTAGCAAGTGCAAATGAATCAAGCTACTTCCCCTTTCAATTAAAAAAAGATAAAAAATACAAGCAGATTTCAAAAATGCATCCTCATCAACAAGAATTATGTAGGTTCACATTCTCTCCCCACCCCTATTGTGATGCTCATTTTTAATGCATACATCGAGCCAACAACATCCAATAAATCTTTTTCCTAGGCTTGCAAGTTGCCTCTCCTTTTTTAAAAGTGCCACAACTTTTTCCCTTTGAAAAGTGGAGTATATATTTTGTTGGTCCAATCAGTCCCCCCGCTAATGGAACCCAGGCCTGTTATATTATAGCGGTCACGGACTGTTTCACCAAATGGCTAGAGGCCAAAGCCACAAGGAAAGCAGATGCAAGGGCCACCACAAAGTTCCTATACAAAAATGAAATATATCACTTCAGCCTTCCACTTGATATTGTAAGCAATCGAGGAACACACTTTGTGAATGATACAATTAGAATATCAATGAGTGAGTTCCTCATTGTGCACCAGAAATCCACTCCATACTACCCTCGAGCAAACGGTCAAACCAAGAGCTCAAACCTAATGACCTGCACGGTTGAGGCCAGCCGCAATGATTAGGAGCACAAACTCACCATAGAGCACGGCCTACAAAGTGGCAATGAATTGCACACCCTTTAGCCTTGTATTCTATGGCCATGGGATTTATTGTGCCAAGCCTCAGTGTTGCGGCTAGGGATCGAATATCCAATTATGCCATTCCTGAGAGATTAATCAAGCTAGAAAAGCTTGATGAGACAAGGCTAAGAGTAGCCTATGGCATAAAAGTGGAGAAGCTACGTCACAAAAAATGGTTTGACTACAACTTTTGCATAGAGTGATCTCGCCCTTTTATATAGCATTAGAAACACCAAGTGCAAGTTGAAGTATCGTGGCATGGGTCCATCTTGAGTGGTGGAGATTACACCCTAGGGGTGAAAGAAATGTACAACCAAGCAAAGTACTTACATGATCAAGAAAGGCTTGAGGCTTGATGATTTGACATGAGAAAGTACAATGCCTTTATCGGACAGGCACACACACTCTAAGTGTCAAATGTATATGGGATAAGTCCCATAGTGACACGTGGCACTCTAAGATATAAAGTAGTATAGTACTACTCTAGAACACACTAAAAGTCACTCAAATTGACTCCATTTCCTAACACCCCCCCATGGAGGAAAGGTGAGGGACTACTAGAATGGAACCAAGAACAAAACATGACGGTCATAGAAAACTATGCATGCCGGTCTAGAACTAGACATGGCTCCCACAGAATCTCAGAGGCAAGTGAGCATGGCTCAGAGGCTAGTGAGCATAACATAGAAATCTCATCTAGCATGGCTTAGAGGCTCATCATGCATGGATGTATGATCAACTCAGAGGTCTAGGTGACCAATGCACCAATAAATAGACCTATCAAAGCCAAAACATATGGCTCCCACAGTACATCCTCTCTTGGCTCTAAAAACTAATGAGGAACATGGAACCACACACCAAAAATAGAAAAGAAATACATCATTTTAGGAGGACTATCCAAGGCAGAGTACCTTATTGACTCAACACACATGATTTATTGCATTCATTTTGGGGAAACACTCCCAGGGCAGAGTACCCAAATATATCATGCTTAGAAAGCAAAATCATGATCTCCATCATCCTCTAGATGCTGGAGATAGACAGTAAGAGCATGATCCTATGTCAGCTGGTCATCTTCGTCTGCATCATCACTAGTGGTGGATGCCACCCAACTGGCATGATCCTTCGATGGTTGTTGAGCAAGCTTCTGGTAGCACCTATCCTCCATATGACTGAGCTTGCTGCAATATGTGCACTGAATGGCTTGAATGTCTTTCCTCATGCTAGTGGAGTCAATGGCCTAGGTCTCCATTTGTTGATGGAGGCAAGAGCCTGTGTAGTATCCACTGAGTAGGATGGAGATTCTTTATTGCGGCGATCCTTTTCAAGAAGAAGAGAGACCATATCTTCGAAGGTAGTTGATGCAATGCGAAGTACTTCAAGGGCATTCTCAAAGTAAGAAATCCCTTCCATACTTGTCATGAGGACAACCATTTCATCCTCATCATTTGGGCAACACTTCAAGTTGGAGAGTTGTTGAACTAAAGACTGAATTTTTGCTATATGTGCACTCAATGTATCAGACTCTCCCATTTTCAACTTATAAAATTGCATTTTGCAGAAATACCTTGGAGTTGGTGATCTTGTTACCAAATATATTCTCGAGGCATGCCCAAATCTCCTTTGCCTTGGACTTGAAGTCAATGTGATGAATCAATGAATTATCTAGGCAAAGCCCGATGATTGCGATGGCCCTCAAATTGTGTTGCTTCCAAATCTTATGTGTTTGAGGCTCCGTTGATGCCTCAAGTGCTTCATCATCTTCTATGGCATCCCAAACATTCTCCTTCATGAGAAGGAGTTGCACTTTTGTTTGCCATGTGGGGAATCCGTCCCCCTTGAATTTTTCCACAAGAAGAGAGTTGGTGGAAATCGAACTCATAAAGCTGGGGGACAACTAGGAGAGAGAAGAGTGAATGTAGAAGAGGAAGAGCAGACATAATGACTAGATGGCAGCACAAGCGAGCAAAGGAAGAGATGGAGGGCATAATGGAGCTATAGGTGGCGGACAAAATAGTAGCAGGTAGAGAAAAGGAGTGGGCAGATCAGGAGCAGGTGTATGGGTAGGCTGTATGGGCTGTTTGCAGGCCTGTTGTTCAATGCAATAGTCCGTACAGTTGTACGATTGGTTGTACAGCTGGTACAATGTGGGTTGAATGGTGAGCTGAGGCACGAGCTAAAGCAAGATCTCTTGTTGATGAAGCTGTCAAATGGTAAGGCTCAAGGTGGAAGAGAGAGGTTGAGCTCAAGATGGAATTGGAGAAGGCATTCCTTCAAGGGGAATGAGGGAGAGAGGCTTCAATGTCCTCAATCTCTTACCTTAACCTCTTGGAAGATAGCCTAGCTCTAATACCAAATAAAGATGCAAGACATGAAATGGAAAGGAAAGTAGAAAAGCAAGACTAGGCAAACATAATGGAAATGAAAGAATGCTAGAAAGAAATGTACAACCAAGCAAAGTACTTACATGATCAAGAAAGGCTTGAGGCTTGATGATTTGACATGAGAAAGTACAATGTTTTTATAAGATAGGCACACACACTCTAAGTGTCAAATGTATATGGGATAAGTCCCATAGTGACACGTGGCACTCTAGGATATAAAGTAGTATAGTACTACTCTAGAACACACTAAAAGTCACTCAAATTGACTCCATTTCCTAACATTATTAACACTAAGTCACTACTATATCTCCCTACTAATGCTACTCACTGCTTTATTAAAGCCAGTCTCACTGTGCTATTGCTAAAGCTGACCCATTGTTTTAACAGATCCCCTATGTAAATATCTTGCCTCATTTTTCAAGACCTCTACTTGCTCTGTATAGAAACTCTGTCGGATTTTTGTTCAAATTTCCACAGCCTTCCAAAGCTTCTGCTATCCCTACATGTCCACTATCTCTTCGCACTCACTATCAGAGTCGTTAGCGCAAGTCACGAGGTTCTCCCCTCTCAGCCAAGAGTGGCTTGAACAGCTGCAAGGCATGGTGCTGCACTCGCAGTTTAGGTGCAATATCAAGGATTACTTTTTTTTGGGCAGTAATATCAAGGATTACAGATTGTACTATCACAATGCAGCGGCATATTAGGCATAAGTGTAATCTTGATGAAGATATTGTGATTGCCATCTTACTTAGAAGTCTCACTAAAGAGTATGGCATTATTGTAACCACACTCACCAATATTCTAGAGATAAGTCTGGTAGAAATTGAAGCATCACTCTTGGAGGAGGAGAGAAAGATCAAACAAAGAAGTGATTACAAAGAAGGGGCATATTTGGCCAGTAGCAACTTAAGGAACTTCAAGGGAAAGAGCAAAATGAAATGTAACTTTTGTGGCAAACCTGGACACTTTGAAAAGGAATGTTATGCCAAGAAGAGATGTTCAGCCAATCTTGTTGAGGAAGGAGAAACTGAAGAAGAAGAACCAGAGAATGTTAAAGCTCTCATTACTTACAACACCAAAGTCAAATCTGACAATGGTAAGGATTCATATGTTTTCTAAGTTATGTGTGTGTGAGGTCAATAATGGGTCTCTGCCATGGATAGTCCATCCTTAAAAGATTGTTAGTCTTTTGAGATTTTTCCTTGTCGAACTCATTGGGCTTTACATACACAGTCAATGTCCATCTCCCAGTTGTGAACCAAGAATCCTAAATGTGATGAAAAGATGGGTGACAAGATACGAGGATGCAAAGGCAAGAAGACAAGAAGAAAGGGCCCTCTTTCGTACACACCACGAATCTCGTGTGCCATACCCTTAGTATCTAAGAGCACTTCCAAAGGATATTCATGTGGATTGGCTACTTGACGAAATGGAGAGAGCAGAGAGAGACGAGGGGATGCATATCACAATGGAAGAATGGGAGTATGCTAGGGGATGCATGAGCAAGGTCTATATAGAGAATGTTATGCATAAGTTAGGAGCTTTCAATAATTTAGATTGCTTATTTGATTGATTTTGTCTTGCCTCTACTCTTCAACAACTCCTTGTGGGAGCTCCCTATGCAAAAACCGTCTACTTGTGTCACCCAAGCGTCTACTGGATCGTGTGCAAGTGATTCCAAGAGGGGAGGAAAGAGAGGGGAGAAGGGAGGGAGAGGGGAATGAGAGCATGAGGGGAGGAGATGGGGGTAGGGGAATAGTGGCAATAGCAAGGCAACTCACAAGAAAGGACAAGAAGACTCAATACAAGAGAATGAGAAGAAAGAGAGCCTCTATTCCAATCCTTGAAAGTACACAATGAAGACCAAAGTCAAAATTTTGGCCTTATGTACATATCCACCTTTTGAATGGAGGGCTAACTCTTGCACTCTCTTCTCTCATTTTACAACACTTGGGCCCATTCGGCTCCAAGGGAATTCTCACCTGCTACTCCTCATGCTCTCTCTTACATTTTCGCTATCTTCTCATGGTATAAGAGCTGTTCAGCAACATGGCAGTTAACATGCCTCCCTTCCTACTCACAATCCATACTTGGATTGTGTTCAGTGCATATTGTTGGACTCGAGGGCATTGTTCATAGTCCGGTAGCAATCGAATGTCATGTGTGAGGTGTGGCAAAAATGGATGTAGTGGCTTCCAAAAGTATTTCATGAACATGTTTTCAAAGGTCTAGATGTGATGGTCGTGAAGATTTTGGACACGTACATACCTCATTACTTGAGGGAATAAGGGGCCCTCATTGAGATATTTTCGCTTGCAATTGTTGGTGGTGCTCTTCCACTAGTAAGTCAAGAATGTCATGTTGAACTCGACCATCTAGTTGGCCAGAGCTACTGAAGAGCCAACCTCTAGAAAATCAAAGCGAGGGAAGTTGTAGACAATTTGCTTCCTGCATATTCTCAAAATTCGGCCAACTCCAATGTCTACGCAATGTCATGAAGGTGGGGTCGATCCTCTATTCGAGCCTCATGCAGTAGTAAGTCCTCCTGCATGTTTAAAAAATGAGATTCTCCATTGAGGTTGGAACTAGCATCCCTATCGACTCATGGTACTATGTTGTACTCAGGTCGGCTATATCCTCCCCATGTATGTTGATCATGTTCATGTCGCCATTTGCGAAAGCTGCATCGAATGAGCTCAATTAAATCTCTCACCTCCATTATGTATTTTTGAGAGAGGTGAAATCTTTGTAGCTTTCCTTTCCACCTGATCATGTCTGCCACATCTTCAACTAATTTGAATGAAGTTATTGCCTCGTACTAGGTATCCTGGTCTGGTGTGGAGTCTTGTGGCTACTGTTGTTGATCCTCTTCCTCTGGGGGATGTTGGGCAACTTCCTCTTTCGGCTCCTCTTCATATGGCCCTTTCAGGTCGGAGAAGAGCATGGGCTTAAGTATATTGTACCACTATTTGATATATGTCTTTGTGTCCCTCTCCATCGAGAGGATGCTATTGCGTATCCATGGAGGTGGTTGTGAGCGGCTAAGAAAAGATTCTAAGCTAAGTCCATATCGTCTGGATGAGGCCACATGGGAATCATCAAATTGGCTTATGCCAGTTTGAATCATATTTTGCAGGACTTGTAATAAAAGAGTGAGATCACCCTCCTTCAAGTCCTTATTGCGCGAGTTGTGGTAAAACCATTTCTTGCAGTGTAGCTTTTCCACTTTTATGCCATAAGCTACTCTTAGCCTTGTTTCATCAAGCTTTTCAAGCTCGATTAATCTCTCAGGAATTGCCTCGTCGGATATCCGATCCTTAACCACAACTTTGAGGCTTGGCACAATAAATTCCATGGGCATAATTGCCTCTACCCCAAATGCTAGGCTAAAAGGTGTGTAGTTTGTTGCCACTTTGTAGGCCGTTCAGTAGGCCTATAGTGCTGTGGTGAGTTTGTGCTCCCAATTGCTATGGCTAGTCTGAACCGTGCATGTTATAATTCAGCACAAAAACTTATTTGAGCACGTTTGGCCTAACCGTTTGCTCGAGGGTAATATGGAGTGGATTTCCAGTGCACAATGAGGAACTCACCCATCAACATTCAAATTGTATCATTCATGAAGTGCGTTCCTCAGTTGCTCACAATCTCATTGGAAGGCCAAAGCGGTATATTAAGTTTATGTACAGGTACTTCATGGTGGCTCTTGCATCCTCTTTCCTTGTGGCTCTAGGTTCTACCCACTTGGTGAAATAATCCATGGCCACTATAATATAACAGGCCTGAGTCCCCTTAGTGGCGGGACTAATTGGACCAACAAAATCTATTCTCCACTTTTCAAAAGGCTGGTCAGTGCTCGGTTAGTGAGAACTCTGGTCAAAGCCAAATAGTCCTAGCTATGTGGTATGGAGATGCGTTGGCAAAAATCACAATGTTTGACAGAACTCGGCATCATCTGCAAAGAGTGTTGGCCACCATAATCTAGCTTGTAATACTTTACGGGCCGTAAGCTCTCCTGCAAAGTGGCCACCTGCAATGCTAGCATGATTCACTTCTAGAATTTCATCTAAATCATCTTCCTGGACACATCGACGCATAATGTTGTCTATGCCCATCTGGTAGAGTTGTCCGACTATCAATTGATATGGGGATGCATCCTTGATCGATTTTCTAGCCCTATCTTTGTTGAGTATCTTGTCCTGAGGAAATACATTTGCTAAGAAGTGTCTGATCCCTTGTGGCCATTTAGGAAACAAGTCTACCAAGAATAATGGGGCATCTGGATGATGATCTTCCACTCTATGAGTTCTCCATTCGGGATTCAGGACATATGATCAGCCACCATGAAGTGTGTATGTCCCTTCCTAACCACCACTATGAAACCAATTCTAGGAGAACGAGCATCCATCGAGTGATGCGACCATTGTGCGTGGCTTATCAACTAAGTAAAGGAGAGCCTGGTGATCTACAAAGAAGTCAAACTTGTTTGCTAACAAGTAATGCCTAAACTTTTTAACTGCATACACCATGGCCAGTCCTTCACGTTTGATTGTGGTATAATTCATCTTGACATCATTTCCAACTGGCAACTAGCGAAGTATATGGGCTAATCCA
The DNA here is from genome assembly GCF_047967505.1 of Dipteris shenzhenensis. Lineage (NCBI taxonomy): Eukaryota > Viridiplantae > Streptophyta > Polypodiopsida > Gleicheniales > Dipteridaceae > Dipteris > Dipteris shenzhenensis. Next base: position 9,758,475 of record NC_141599.1, read on the forward strand.
AGTTAAACTCACCAGTCTGTGCCAATACGCACCCTATCGTGAATTTTGAGGCATCAATGTGAACATGAAATACTAAGTCCCAATTGGGTGCTTGTAGAATAGGGACAAATGCCAAGACCAACTTAAGGGTCATCTCATAGGATAATTGACACTCCTCCGTCGAATGGAATACAATTGACAAGTTGTACAAGGGGCAGGCAATCTCAGCATAATTGTTAATAAACCTAGAATAGTAGCCCGTATGCCCGATGAATCCCTATACACCTTTTGCATTAGTGGGTGGCAGTAATTCCAGAATAAGTTTAATCTTATTTTACTCTCTAGAAATTCCATTCTTAAACACTACGTGTCCCGAGTATCACCCAAAACTGGCACTTGAAGGGATTGAAAGAGATTCAGTAGAGACAACACCTCTCGAATACAAGGCTCAAATACTTGAGATGATCCACCCATTTAGAATGAACACACGAATCATCTGGGAAGACACCTAGAAAATCCCTTAGGTAGTCCTTGAAGGTGGTGATCATTAGCCATTGGAATGTTGCGAGAGCGTTAGTAAGCTCAAATATCATTACTCGAGGCATAAACCCCCTTCGTGGTGGCGAATGCAGTTTTATGCTAATCTCCTAGTGATATGGACACCTAATTGTATCCTGAGAACCCATCTAAGAAAATGCATGCTTCTTCACCTACAACCCTTTCCAAGATGTGCTTCATGAAGGGCAACGGATAATGATCCTTATGAGTTGCAACATAAACTTTCTTGAGATCAATGCATACTCTACCCTTGCTGTTCTTTTTTAGCACTACGACAATGGGGGAGCCCAATCGGTATGATCAATCTCATAAATGAACCTAGCGTCGATTTGATTTTGTATCTCCTCTCGGACAATCATTATGTATTTGAGTTTATAAGACAGGGTCGTTACTGTACCGGCCTAATGTCATCCATCATAGGAATGGTATGCTACACTATTTCTAGTGGCACCAATCTTGAAACTCATGTAACAAGGCTAGCAAGACCTATTTTTGCTTGGGAGTCAAATCATCAACTATGTAAACTGGCTTAGGGTCTTCTTTTGTACCAACCAGATTCACCTCCTTGACCTTAGCGGGATCGTCATACCCATTTTGGTCTCCTTGTTTGGCTGACCTCTTAGCCTATTCTACTAGTATTCTATGGTATTGTACTATGTAAGCTTTGAAGTGCTTAGGGATTTGATGCAAATCAATCTCTTCCTCCTCCCCATCATCTTCTACAGCTTCTAGAGCAATTTGCTTCCCCTTGCAGGGGGTCTTAGTGTTCTTGGCCTTTGAGGCCTTAGTCTTTTGGAGTGGTTTATCCTTTGCAGGAGGCATCTCTGACTGGGAGGCAATGATACTGAGGACACCTGGCCTCAACAGGTTGATACTGGCTTGGGATTAGAAGGCGGTATACGAGTTCTCATCACGGGGAAATCTTTATACATATGATCCACCCTACAACTGAAATACAAGGGACTATTTGAATTGGTTGCATTTGGCCCAAATGCAGATTGATCATCCTTGTATGGGCAATCCTTACAAAAGAGAGGTCCTTTGCATTTATAACAGGCTATGGCCTGGTTGGCAGTTGTTTTATATGGACATTCACTAGCGCAGTGTGGACCTTGGCAAGTATAACATTGGATTGCTGGCGGTCTGCGATTCACAATATTCATGTCCCTAGCTTGTTGCATTGCAGGGTCCATCTGATACATCGGAATATATTGCTCATCTTGCATAACGTAATGACTAATCTAATTGGTTTGATACATATGACTTTCATAGGAGATGGCTCGTATGATGGTAAGGAGTAGTCAGGGTCCTCCCACCACTTGCTCGATGGCTCCTCAATGATCACCTAGTTTGTGGGAGTAATTCATGGCAGCGGGGGTTCTAGATCTAGAACTAGCGGTGGCAATTGTAGGTTTTGAGCCTGTAGTGGCCCTTGGTTGGCCTTGCAATATATTCCCATAGAGTTTCATGCTCCTTTCGCTTAACTTCATACAACCACTTGATTAGACTCCACTTTGGGCCTGTGGAGGCGAATCCCACTTTAAAGGCCTTCCTTGGGGTCTCCTAGTTGATCTTTTCCTCAGTCCCTAGGGCCTTGTACCATTGGTTTGCCTTACCATCAATGCTAAGGATCGCTTTATCCAAGTCACCAATGTCTCCAAAGGTCTCGCAGATCTACTCAAACCTTTTGACGTGGGAGACAGTCTCTCCTTCACCTAAGAACTTAGTGATGAGCTTAGAGATCATGATTGGATGGCTTCATGAAGCATTAGTATCTCTTCCCATGACCACTTGAGGTGTTGCCCCCCTTCCTAGTGCTTGCACTGGGATCCTCGTCGCCTCATCAAGGAGTACTATCTATGGCACGTGCGGAGGTGCTTGAGGAAGTGACCCAGTGCCAAAGTTGGGTGGTCCTTAGGGTGGATTACAAAAGTTTGTTGACGTGATAGGAATAAGGATGGATAGCCCTAGCCTCGTGGGACTTGGAGCTGGCATGCATGGTGGACTCGGGTCTATTGGCCTTACCGATATGGGCCTTGGCATAGGCACACTTACATTAGGCATAGGCCTATAAGATGGAGCTGTGGGAGAAAGGGATACCTTCTGAAGCTCCTCCCCAAGTGGTGTAGAGATTCAGATGTGGTAAGGTACTCTCCCAAAGTCCATCTGATCATTTCCTTGCCTATTGGGGCTAGGTGGACAGAACCTGGGTACCTAAGGCTTAGACGTTCTAGTAAAGGATGGTTCACCCTCCTAAAATTGAACATGCAACCCTGTAGGTTCCTCAGCTGAAATGGGAACGAGATTGCTTTGAGAATTTCTTGATATGGATGTTGGTGGGGGGTCTTGAAGTCCTTCAGCCACTCGAGTTTGCCTAGCAAAGGGATTGGCTAGGTCAAGGTCAAAAAGCCGAACCATCCCATTAGATTAGAAAGTGATTGCCTAAAGGGCGAGGTTGTAGTGGAAGGAGTGGGGGATTAGGGTCTTATGGAACTAGAGTAAGGAGCCACGGAGGCTCCAGGATTCGGGTTCCAGTTTTCCCCCCTGGCATATCGCCTTTTCCCACCTCTCTCTCTCTCTCTCTCTCTCTCTCTCAAGCATCTATCTAGATCATGATCATTCGCAACATTATGCTCTGCTGGTGGCGAATGTCGGTATTTCACACACACTAGTGCAGTAGCTAGCATTACTTACACAAGCACTTATAGGCTACAAGTCATTTCAATTCTTTCTAAGATAAAAACACACTTGCCAATTGTAAAAATTAAATGGCACAACTTTCCATGGGTCATAATGCAAGTCTATACTATTCCAAGTGGCATGATATTAATCGGCAAAATTTAAATGGCACAATTTCTCATGGTTCATAATGCAACCACGAACAAGAGTGTCAATACTATGACATTATACGTCACATGGTCTCTTCATCCTCATCGTCTCGCTAGAGCTTGCTTTGGCTTGCACTTGCCCAACGATGGGAGGATCATGCAATGGACCGAGGAGATCACAATGTACCCACTTTGCTAGATCTCCATCATTACTCTCTCCCTTAACGTTGCCCAACACAATTTCTATACTCTTTCCGTCGATTTCTTGTGACAAAATGTATTCTCTATATGTTGTTGCTCGAATGACTCTTCCAATGACCTTTGTTGTGGACGTGTACACGATTGTGAATGAGCCACGTCACTACCTAGTCCACTCTCTATATACATCATGGAGCAACTTGTTGTTTGTGTCAACGAAGCCATGCCACTATTGTGAGCTGCCACATTTTGCAAAGAACCATCTATAGCTATAGATTGACTAGCTTCAGATCATCGAGGTGTGAGTATCTCATCAGACATAGATTCACGCACTTGGGATTGGTGACATGCTACTATGTCATCCACTTGGGTGTCTAGTATTATCCACCTAGAACGGCTATAACTCTCTCAACTCGTGGGCCCTTACATTTTCCGATTTGTTTCTCAGGATCACCCAAGAACTACCTTTGCATTCTTGTGCTAGAGCCTCGAGTACTCTTCATGGCAAATGTTACATTTCCATTTCTTACTATTTAACATTGTAACATAAGCCCGAGCCTTTGTCAGGTTTCACCCTCATTTCTCTGGAGCCACGGTTGCTATCAAGGTTGCAAGATAAGCATAAGCAATTTTGTATAAGTGATACGTTCATTTACGCACATTTCTGGCATTTCTACCACGAAATTTAGGACATAACAATGTTTGGCTTCATTTGAAGTACTACATCCAGAAATTGATGTGGCTATTGGGCACATCTAACTTACAATATTTAATGTAAGCTTGCTAGACCTCAAGAGAGAGAAATCATCCATTGCTTTGCCCCCTCCCAACATGATTGGATGATTATGAACGTGATAATCTACCTATTAAAATGGGCGTGGGATGGCATATCACCTTTTCCCACATCCCTCTCTCTCTCTCTCTCTCTCCCGAGTAAGCATCTCTATGCACCATAATCATTCGCAAAATTATGCTCTGTTGACAAATGTCTGTATTTCACATACACTAGTGCAATAGCTAGCGTTACTTACACAAGCACTTATAAGCACTTTTTTAGCTAGACTCTAAGCTAGCGTACTTTGTAAACCTCAAGATATCTTTTCTACATAAGTGTGGCGTCATGGGCTACAAATTGTAACATATGCAACATAATCTTATCTAGTTTTTCCCACACGATAATACATGAAAAAGAAGGATCATAAACCTATGTATACTATGATCTATCCATATATGTGCATCATAATTTTGCGAGTTGCTATGAGCCGACAATTGCGAGCTCCACAACTAGCTAGACTTCGAGCAAGATACGAACGACTGGCATATGCGAGCCCACAACCGCCTCAAAGTCAAGTATTCTCTCTACACTCTTGAGTCCTACTTTATAGAGAGTACTAGTATATAATATAAAATTTATATCCACGTGCGAGAGTTACAGGTTGGCCTAAGTGAACCCCCAACCGGCAAAAGGACTAATATTCTTCATAAATGAGCGAGTTGTTATAGGTCGGCTTATGCGAACCTCCAACACGTAAACTATTTCATGCAACTAAAATTAAAATCCTAAGGCTTTCCAAAGTAAAGTATTTCATGCAACTAACAAATTCAAATCCTAGGTCTTTCCAAATGCACCTTCAATATTTAATGCAACTAAAATTAAAATCCTAAGTCTTTCCAAAGTAAAGTATTTCATGCAACTACATACTAACAAATTAAAATCCTAAGTCTTTCCAAAGACACCTAAAATATTTCATGCAACTAACATTAAACTCTTAAGTCTTTCCAAAGACACCTAAAATGTTTCATGTAACTAACAAACTCATTTTCCTATTAGTATCTAAGTGCTAACTATCCAATTAGTATCTAAGTGCGAGTGGATTTCGACTGGCAAACGTGAGCCCACCACCAACACCGAATACTTTTTAGAAGGATCAACAAAACTTACAATTTATTTTGTAGCTTTGTCTATCCTTCTTTTTTATGCTTATTGTTTTTTTTCGAGACTTCCTGAAATACTAGGAATCTTGATAACGTGAATAGTATGAATGTGGCGGTCAATTTATATAAAGTGATAAACACTGCGCAGTATAATGCCTAATCATTGTGTAGTAAATAGACACACCATGCGGTATATATGACGCCGTGCGATAAATCCAAGTACCGTGTAGTATACGTACTTATCACGAGGTAATCATTTGTAACCGGTCTTGGTAAGAATTCGCTACTAGCCCGTTTCAAACTACCCTTGGGCTAGTTTAAAAATGTTCATCAAAACATTTTATACCGCGTTTTAGAACGAATGTTCTAACACTATCGTCACAAATCCCTACTCGCCCTCCCTCTCCCTCTCTTTCTCTTTGCTTCTCTCCCCTTTGCATCAAACTCTCTCCCTGTATATTACCTCCTACTATATTATAGCATCCGAAAGCACCTCTTTCTTTATTTTCATTTCAACTTTTCTTAATATTTGCAAGCATTCTTCTCACTATGGGCTTTCATTATATGTGTTTTGTGCTTCTTTTTGAATGAGATGATTGTGTGTCATTTTCTATAAGTTGTGAAGACATTATAACAAAACAAAATACAATATAGTCCGAAAAGCTTGTCTATACTTTATTCATAGGGTTGTCACCCTTAGCTTGAGGAAGGTGAGCTTGTCACCATTATAGACCTCATCTCATGTGTTGTGCCCTCCATGAAGTTAATGTGTCATCTCACCTTAAGTGGTTGTGCCATGGCCTTCCATGGATCTGGGGATAGCATCAAGTAAAATATGCATTTAAGGAGATGGCTAAGTGGGGCTTTTGCCTTTAAAGTTAAGGTTGATGATTGTGTTGCATCGTCTAGTGGATGGCCTCATGCTCAACAATGAGAACTATCCCAAACATAATGCATCGAATGGGGAATGAGATCATGCTTAATAATAAGGAAAGCCCAACATAGTGCATGCAATGGGGAACGACAAACCAACAAAATAAAGAACATTAAACAATATGAATAGCTTTTGCTTAGTGCAATTTAAGGTTGTCGCGCTAAGAGTTTGGTATAGCCAAAATCAAGGTTGACATTCGCAAGTGGGTTTAATATGAGGGTAAGGAAGAAGTCCTTAGCCTAAGGGATCTAAAGGCAAGCAACCCTTTGTAGTCATGATGCAAGCATTGACGTCATGGGAAGGGGTTGTGATGTTTAATTAAGCTTAACATGGTAAGAAACAGTTGCTAGGTTTGAGAGCGATGGAGCATTGCTCTTGCTGTCATAGGCAAACTTTACTTTGCTAAGGACGAATGGACCTATTGAGCATCTCCTAGGACTTGCCGAATGACATAAAAGACACATTCTCTCAAGCTAGGTTGATTAATATAATTAAAGGCTTGTGGCTTGTTGCGAAAAGTAGCTATGTGATCTTAGGAACTATGTTAGCTTAAATCCTTGCAATAGAACATGCATATGAAATTTTACTTGAGATGGGTTGATGAGATGTGCGTTGGTTTGTGGAGATCAGAGTAGCTATATAACTAACAACTCACATTGTTGATGCATTGGGGCACTTTGGAAAATTGGTGGAGAGTGTGGAGGGGTCTTGTTTTTGCTTTGAGAGTATGTTACCTTGGCAAAATTGTTGAGAAATGCTAGCATTCCATTTGTTTCCTCATTTGGCCTTTGAATCTTTGTTGTGCAAAAGCAGCATTTGCACACCTCGTTGGAGATGGGAGAAAAGCCTCTACAGTTGTGCATTTTGTTGCTCTTGGTGAGTAGTTTCAGTGAATCGAGAGCTCGGGTTGTTAGCCTTTCTCGCACAAGTGAACAAGCATGTGCCATAGTGGGAACCTTTGCTTGGGTGAGGGAAGGAGCAAAAAGGCCAGGGCGAAGCGGGAATGTGGGCTAAATGAAACTGGGCAGCCAAGCCACTAGGCTATGTGAAAGCAAGAGAAAAGTCAACGAAGGGTTGACGAAGGGAGGCAAGGGATAAAGAAAGGGGGGGAGGCGACCGGGAGTGACCGGTGAAAGCGAGGGGGTGACCGGCAGGGGGCGGTGAAAGGCCGGAGGAGAGAGGAGAAAGGAGAGAGAAGGGATGGTTCTGCTACTCTTTCTTCTTCTTCTTCTTCATTGTCTTCTTCTTCATCCTTCTTCTTCTTCTTCTTCCCTTCTCCTGCTCTTCCTCCTTCTCCTTTGCTTGCCCTAATCCTCTGCTTCCTGCCCGATCCCCCCCCTCCCTCCCTCCCCTCCAGATCTTCCTCGGTAAGTCCCCCCTCCCACTCCCTCCCTTCCTTTTCTCCCCCCCCCTCCCCCTTTCATCGCTCGCTCCTTCCCCCCTCGATCTCCTTTCTCCCCCCCTCCCGCAATGCGGATCCTTTCCCTCTCTCCCTCTTCCCCGCCTTTGCGCGCTGTTCCGTTCCCTCCCTCACTTGCGGGCCTGTGTTCAGGTCGCTATTGTCATTGCCCGCGACTGAATCTTGCTCGTTTCACCCTTCGTTTATTTGGTGATCGTTGAATCCAGGAAATCCCCAGCATGGGCAGCAGGATAAAGGAGGAGGAGAAGAATGAGAAGGCAATCCGAAGTCTTCTCAGGAAACCCCCTAATAGCAGATGTATCAACTGCAACAGCCGGGTAGACTGTCTATTCCTCTTGTTTCTTCCTCCTCGTGTATCGCCGCAGCAGCTCATTTTCATTTGCACTGTCATGTTTCTGGCACGAGGAACCAGATCTAGGTTCTGGATTCTTACTGTTAGGAACTAGAAGCCTCGCAAGCACAAGCTGCTGGTAAATGAGCTGTCAGAGGGCTTACGGTGCCTTATGCGATAGACTTGTACGCGATGGAGTGCCCTTTCAAATCAATTCCATACCCTCGCTTTTTTATGCTGAGGTTATTCACTTTGTGCCAATGCGATAATGTTCCTTACTGGACATGGTTCTTTGGCAGGGGCCCCAGTATGTATGCTTAAACTTTTGGACCTTCGTATGCACACAGTGCAGTGGAATTCAGTAAGTGAGACCAACTATTTTCAAAGCTAAATCTCATTAGGATTGATGGTGATCTGTTAGGTTTCTAACTCACTATACGGAACACAATGCGACCTGTTATTCATTGGTGGTAGTACAACATGTCTTGTACCCGAGGAGGTTTCGAGTAGGAAGGATGTACAGTTTTTAGTGCGGCTGTTTGTTCATAGTTGCGCTTGACTTGTTCATTGTATCTTATTGCAGTCGAGAATTTACACATCGCGTGAAGTCTGTATCGATGTCAAAATTCACTTCTCAAGAAGTTTCCAACCTGGAGAACGGTGGCAATGAGGTGGGTTCATACAGTCTAATTTTTTTCGGAACTGACGAAGCAAGTTGCATTCAACTCTTTAAACTATAATACTCAACATATGACCTTTTTTTCCTGTGGCACCGCCATAAAAGCAAACATAGCACAAATAAATATTTTTAGAGATGGAGCGAAGCCAAGGCACTAGGGGTGTCTGTTTGATCCTTTCTCTGGCTTCGTCTGCTGATACATCATACCCAAAACTTCTCTTGCAGCGAGCACGGGAGACTTATTTTAAAGATTGGGATCCACAGCGGCAACCTTTACCAGACAGCAGGTAGTTTTGACTGCATCTTCTGAACCATATCAAGGCACACAGAAGATTCCAAAGATTTTCTGTTCCCATGTGGAAAAAAACAGTCCTCTATCAATACTTATCCAATAAAAGCCTGCTTCACCAAGGGATGTCTGTTCTTTGTCTATTTATTGGAATATATGATGCATACATGCGCATAGTTGTCTCACTTGTATGTGTGTCTGGCAGCAATGTGGACCGGCTACGGGATTTCATCAAAAGTGTGTATGTGGACAAGCGATTCTCTGGAGAAAGGCCACTGCCCCGTGGCCGAGGGGTATTGTTTTCTCTAATAGTCTCCACCACACGGCACTCTCTTTTGAGGCTGCTCTGTATTCAACATGCTTCAAATCCGAAAGGAGCTATGGCTTCTGTTGCTTAACGTCGAGGGATAGAAGTCTCTAATTGCTAAATTTCAGTCTTGTTTGAGTGCTGGGTTTTGGTCACCAAACAACTTTGCATTGTGTTAGCTTTTTTTTCAATGTAATGAGTGCACGTGTATAATTCAGTAGCCACGTGTACTGTAGTAACCTTGTATATTAACAGTGAGACTACAGTCTTCTAACTTAAATAATGGATATAATGCCCTTTGGTTAGTCTGCAACATTGTTAATGGAGACATATTTAATTGGCTCCATAAGGATCTGTGCAATGGACGCATCATAACAAAATGGTAGAACCTGCTGATTGAAGGTGTCCTTTTAAAGCTATTGTTTTTGCTCCAAATATTCATCTAGCTGAGTGAAGTACTATGAGTGGCTGCTCAAGGACTGTCATTATAGTTGCTACACACAGGACACTCAAGTCGGGCCCCTAAAGTAATGTTGAAGTCTGTTGCTAAGCCATGATAAAGTCCTTAAAGCATCCCTCCCATCTTAGCTTTTGACTTGAACCTATGTGAGTTTATCCAAGCCAAAGACTGAGAATGGTTAACCTTGATGTCAGTGGCAATGTTGCTTGCCAATTGGGTTGCTCAGAGCTTACATCGTTTTTGCCATTGTGGAGGACAGCTTTTCTCTCTCTCTCTCTCTCTCTCTCTCTCTCTCTCTCTCTTTTTGGGTGTGAATTTGTCTACGCAATCGAGACTTACTTCTTTGTGGTTCGTATTTGCTAAGCTGTCTCCTTGTTTCTGAAGGTTCCACCTCTTGTGATGAGAAAACAAATTAGTGGATTCCTTTGCTGAGACCATTAATTTTCTAGTCAATATCAAGTTGACTTGCTGCAGCATGCATCAAAAAGAGATTCTTGACTCCTCTGGTTGGTACTAGGATCAATGTCCCACCTCTGAGCCCCCATATGAGGACGACCTAGGGGCTTGACACCTTTGCTAGGAGTGTGTGAGAGGTACTGTGTGGGTACGTGCAAGAGGTGTCACATAGGCACATGAAGAACTGGGCAGCAAGACTGGCTGCGTAAAGGTCTGGTGCAGGGGGTGGATGCACAGCCACGTGGGCTACTAAGTATGGCCAACAATGGTGGCGTACATAGGCCCTTGGTTGGTGTCGCTTGTGAGCTCAGCATAGAGCAAATTGAATGGAGGGCCTCAAATAGCCTCAGCAAGAGGTTGGCCAGTTCCAAACCTGTCGACGTTCAGGTCGGTGGGACCTGTGGGGTCGGCTGTGGAGGGAGTGGTTGGCCAGATCTGGCTGTTAGGTTGGACAAAAGTAGGGGTGGGGTGCAGCAGCCCTCACTTATAAAAAGAGGCCTGAACGGAGAAGTCCAGTCTCCTACTGGAAGCCTCTGAAGCCCACAGCAACGGCATGCTGCAGAAAATGAGAGGCGGACAGATCTCGGAACAGCATTAACAATACCTGTATAAACTTGTTTTGAATAGGTAATCTTGATTTTGGCAACATTCCTCTGTGCTAGCTAGGCTGTAATGTGCTGGCCACATCCGGTTTCTAACATGGTATCAGAGCCAGAAGTTGTATTCACTGATCTATCTCGACATTTGGAGGACTAGACCTCTGCGAGAAGGAAGGTGCACAGATTGATACAAGCGAGACGTATCTCTCTTGCGAGATTCAAGGTTGGAAGGTGTTTGAGTTGGCAGCAGCTAGTACCATCTTTTTAGTTTCTTCAGGTATGGCCTGGTTTTGGGGGAAATGGCAAATTGGGTGTGCCAAACTATCCTATGTCGAGAGGTGAAGATACAAAGCCATTTCTTGGCTAGAAGGTGACCATAGTTATGGAGCTGAAGCCCAAGGATACTATGGATGCTTTGGCTAAGGTCACTCACCATGTAGATCTGGATTCAGTGTATGGAAGGAAAAGAACTGTGAGGTGCTGTCCATGATTATTGGGACAACCTCACATTGTGATACTACACATCCAGTTGGCGGACAAGCATGGATGATTCTCTGAGACACATTCGAAATGAAGAATATGAAGAGGGTTCTTTTACCATGGTGATGGAGGAAGCAGATTTTGTTCATGAGCACTTGAATATTGTGGAGGTGATGAGAGATCAATAGACGAGAGTTGGTCATAAAGTGGATGTTGTCTAAGAACTTTAGGAGCTTTGTGATGACAATCAGAGCATTAGAATGGTCAGAGCCAATCACGTTGGAGGAGTTGGGAGTGGTTTTGGTACCGAAAGAAGTGCAGGTCATGAAGAATAGAATAAGAAAGCCAGCAGAAAAGACAAGCTCGAACAAGGTAAGCAAAAATAAATTGAGAATGAGGATATTTAGACAAGGGGAAAAAATGCTATTATTGTGATCAGCTTGGACATTTGGTGCATGACTGCGGTGGATAAGAAAGAGAAAAAGGCTTAGAACCAAAGGTAGCCAAGTTAGTGAAGAGGAGGTGGCTATATTTAGGAGCATTAAGATAGGATTGATTGATTAGGGTGTGGCAAAGCTCATGTCTAATAGAGCAGTGGTTGAGAGATCCCGATTCCTTTGTAATTGTTTAAGGATGGTGTCTTTGAATCTGCGTAATGAATTAAGTTTGCTGTAGCCTTGTAGGTAGGTTGCACAGTTTCCCACTCTTGAAGGGCAGATAAGGCTCACACAGGCCTGCATGGAGGCAGGCAGAGAGTGTTTGTGGGCAGAAACGTGAAGCTGGAGGGGGTCTTATATGTAGCCATGGGCTGTCTGGTTGGCGGCTCAGTCAGCAGTTTACAGAGGGTTTCAACTTTCAGCCCTCTTGTAGTCCCCATTGGGGGGGGGGGCATGAAGGCATTTTAGAGAGCAAGCAGCCCAGCATTGCAGGCTGCAGATCTGGCTTTCAGAAGTTCTCTAGAGAAAGCAGAGAAAGGCAGCAGCATACAGCCAGCACCTCCAGCCCTCATATGTGCATCCAGGCACAAGAGAAGGGGGACCATAGGCAGCAGCAGGGTGCAGCAAAGGCATCAGCAGCAGATCAAGCAGTCCATAGCTCTTATGAAGAGCTCAGAAGGTGAGCAGAACACAGAACCGTAAGCAGAGCAGGCTGCAGATCTGGCTTTCAGAAGTGCACTAGAGAAAGCAGAGAAAGGCAGCAGCATACAGCCAGCACCTCCAGCCCTCAGATGTGCATCCAGGCACATGAGAAGGGGAACCATAGGCAGCAGCAGGGTGCAGCAAAGGCATCAGCAGCAGATCAAGCAGCTTATAGCTCTTATGAAGAGCTCAGAAGGTGAGCAGAACACAGAGGTTTAGAAATGGATCTGACAAAGGTTGAGAGGGGCTCCTCCCCCTCCCTAAGCCACTTGAAAGCTCGACTGAGGCATGCAGCAGGAGTAAGCGGAAGATTGGGGAACAGTTAATGGCCTCTGGGTTTAACTTCAGTGGAGCAGTGCACTTTTGCATCTATGTATTGGTCCTTCCAGTGGACCAATACGTTTCGATTCATCTACTGTTTGCTGCTAGATCTGAGCATGGAGTTGTTATATTATATATACGCGTGCACTCATATTGAGTAGGATCTAGATCTCAGGTGTGATTTCATGGTCGATTTATTTTCCATTGTGTATTTTGGTTTGGGCATCAGCTTTCATGCAAGGCCATTCACATTGATTCTGGACACTGATATCAGAGCCAAGGAGATTCTTCAATATGATTTCAGAGCAAACTCAGGATTCAGAGGCAAAGAGGTGACTTTGTGGAGGACATCACATTGCTCAGAGTTCCAGACTGAGGGTGAGCCCGTCAACACTGTAGGAGAAGAAGATACGTGTATACATGTTGAGTGGAGACTTCATGAATAGTTCCACCAAGACTGGTGCATGGATATATTCTAGTCTTACAAAGGTATATAAGACTGGTGCATGGCTCTCGAATCACAGGAATATGGCACTCAGGAGGTGTTCTTGGCTTGCTGCAATAGTAAACAACATGAGGACATTCATCTAGGGATATCACATTATTATTTGATATTGTTTGGTTCTACCATCAAATTCATACAATGATCTGCACCCATCACTGGGATTGGGTGGGATAACTTGGTTATGGTTTACCTTCGCAAGCCACCTATTATACTTTATACTTTGACATAGGTTCATTAGGGTGGTTAAGCAGCCAAAATGTGTAGAGAATGTCATGATTGGCTCTTTGTGCAGGACTCCGATGAAATGGGTGCTCTTATATGTCCTTTTACAGCAGTCGTGTAGAGGATGGACTGGATGTCTCATTATAAATTATACTTGGTTGATTAATTGAATTTCAGGTAGGAGTCAATAGTGAACTTCAGGGCACCTGTGTGCTTTGATGCCATGTAATAGTGATACTCTGTTTTTAATTGATCAATTTACGCATGCAGATCATAATGCCTTTTTGTTCTACAATGGTGATTGGAATGTTGGTTTGAAGGTCTTTCTTAAAGCCCAATTTATTTATATTTGAAATTTGTCTTTGCTTTCACCCTTGATTGAATGTGTAATATTGGCTGGAGACATGGCATTCGTAAGACAGCTGTAGGATCAGTCAGGAAGATGTGCTGATTCAGCAGAGTACTTTATGCAGGGAGACCGGGATCGGGATGAAACACATGAAAGCAGACGCCCCGAGCAGCGTTCTTATTATGGTGCAGATTCCAGAAGCCCTCCCTATGAAGACAGGTATGAGGAGCGTCCATCGGGGGGCCGCCGTTCTAATGTTGGGTACGAAGACCGGAGATACGAAGAGCGAGGTGGCCGTTATGACGAGCGAAGAAGCCCAGGACGGTTTGAAACCGACCGAAGTAGATATGAACGGAATTACAATGATAATCGGCGATATGATGATAGAGGTCGTTATGACAATCGTGATAGACAGTATGAAGATCGCTACAATGAGGGTCTTGACAGGCGGTTTGAAGAGCGTTTTACAAATGAGAGGCGCAATCCTCAAAATAGTCGAGATTATGGTGCCAGCAGCCCCCCCCCTGTTCGTCCTGTAAGGGAGATTCTTGGTGAGGATGTGCCCCCACTTAGAGTTGAAGATCATGGAAGTCAGACCAATGGTGGCCGTGAAGCAGACAGATCTCATCGTTCTCAGGTTTGAAACTTCATACCTTCATCAAAATTTTGTCAGTGGGTCGTGTTCTGGGGAATATGGCACGCATTAATGAACCTGTTTGGAATTTGCATGTGGAAGCACATGTTCCATTCAGTGAGGACATGTCCAACGCTTAATACAGGACAGGTGGCTGTCTGTGGTAACTTATAAATGTATGATGTCTGTGCAAACGTATTGTGTCCTTATATTAGTGATTGCAACAGGTACTGGCTTCTCAGTCTGGTCTTTTCTTTCCTTATGTTAGTGACTGCATCAGTTTGTGGCTTCTTCACCCCAGTTTGTTCATTGGTAAAGCCATCACAATTAATTAGATGCCAGGATTTGCAATTTGAATTCGTCTCATTCTATTCAGTATGAAAGGAACCTGAAGATGTAAGAGTGGATATGTTCTAGCCTTTGAAGGTATATATTGAATTATTGTTCTGTGGTCATTCTCTTTTTGAAAAGGACGGTCGAGGTCAAAGATTTGGCTCTTCCAGTAGTTTTGGCTCGGTCGATGGGAATGTACCAGCTGTTGCTCCAGCCATTAGAAGGGAAAATTCCACCAGTCTAATTGACTTTTTGGCAGAGCCTGAAGCCAATGTAGCAAGGGAGCAACCTGACCCTTTTGGACTGACAGCAGTTGCTCAACAACCCACAGCTGGTACAGCTAGTACGCCCAGCAGCACTGGATGGGCTACATTTGACATGTTTGCTTCAGCTTCTGCGCCCCCAACTGCACCCACACCCACACCTGCACCTGCACCAGCCTCAATTGTCCCTGGAGTCTTCAATAATTTAACAACGCAGACAAACGGCAATGCACAGTGGGCACCACAATGGCCTGCTATGCCTACTGCCTCTGTCTCTCCTTCAGTGGAATCCAGTACAGATAGCTGGTCATCGCTTGTAGGTCCTTCTGTTCCTGCAACGAACTCTCAGGTAGCTATTTATGAATTTCTACATTCTGTCATATGCATTGTGATAACTTTTACAGCTGATGGCTCATTTGTTTTTTAAACTTGAAACTGGTGCTTGCACTTGTACGTATGTATTTTCTAGAGGGGGAGTCATAATGGCTTTATTTATTTTCAGCCATGGAGCCCCTTTTCCATGTCTCCGACTCCGGGGACACCTCTCTCAGCAGGGCAACCAGTGACATCACAAGATTCTTTCAGTGCCAATCCTCTGACAGCTGCAGAACCACGAGCTACACCTGGTCAACCTCCTTCAAGACCTGCAATACCTGAGGTGAGAGATAATTTGTGAAGGCATTGTGGCACGCTTGAGAGACAAGTTTGTGTGGAAGCCTGTTGATACATGATTTTTTTTGAAACAATATTTGGAATAACATGTTAGACTTGAAAGTAAGTTCTGAAATTTGACCTATAATGAAATAAATAAATGAATAAGTTGCTCCTTCCAGATAATTGTAGCATATATGGATGCGGACTACTTTTTGAGTAGCCTTCTCCTTTAGTGCTAGCCTTTGTCATGGCTGAGTTTGCCCTTCACCTCCGGAGTGCTGACAGAAACTCAGTATGAAGACCTTTTGTATAAACGGATGCTCAATTATGTGTGGGTATGTGGATTTGTATGTGTGAGAGCATATGTTTATACTTTGGTCTACACCCTTGGTCTACACCCACAGTTGGGCGCTGATGACGTCAGTGGGGATGTCATAGTAGCTAGTCCTTGCTATGCGAGATGGAGTTTATGGTTTCAACCTTATGGGTGACTATCACGAGATTGAAATTGCAGTATGTGTGTTTGTAGAGGATGAGTTTGGGCATGTTCGATTCATCTAGATATATAGCATATATGGATGGACCTTCTGATTAGCCTTCTCCTTTAGTGCTAGCCTTTGTCATAGCTGAGTCTGCCATTCACCTTCGGAGTGTTGACAAAAACTCAGTACGAAGACTTTGTATAAATGGATTCTCAAGTATGTGTGGGTGTGTGGATTTGTATGTGTGAGAGCATATGTTTATACTATGGTCTAGCTGATGACGTCAGTGGGGATGCCATAGTAGCTAGTCCTTGATATGCGTGATGGAGTTTATGGTTTTCAACCTTATGAGTGACTATCATGAGATTGAAACTGCACTATATTGTGCTTTTAGAGGATGAGTTTGGGCATGCTCATTTGGGAGAGACTAAAATGAAATCGTTTAGACTTCACAAGCAGTTGTAGCTTGAATGAAGAGATTCGGGCTACTTTTTGATTAGCCTTCTCCTTTAGTGCTAGCCTTCGTCATGGCTGAGTTTGCCCTTCACCTCCAGAGTGCCGACAGAAACTCAGTACGAAGACTTTGTATAAATGGATGCTCAAGTATGTGTGGGTGTGTGAATTCGTATGTGTGAGAGCATACTTTTATACTATGGTCTACACCCACTGTTGGGCGTTGATGACGTTAGTGGGGATGTCATAGTAGCTAGTCTCTGCTATGCGTGATGGAGTTTATGGTTTTCAATCTTATGAGTGACTATCGTGAGATTGAAACTGCACTATGTTGTGTTTTTAGAGGATGAGTTTGGGAATGTTCTTGGATTCATCTAGGTATATAGATGAGTTTGGGCATGCTCCTAGACTCATCTAGGTATATGCTTCTGCCGTGTTAGCGGACATGCAAACTTCACCTTGTGATGTTTTTGTCCATGTTGCGGCATGCTGGTTTTGCGATAATTCTTTCTAACTTAAGTGGTGTGCTGCCCTATCAGCTAGATTTTGATGCTCGTCTGGGAGAGACTAAATTGAAATTATTTAGTCTTCACAAGCAGTTGTAGCTTGAATGAAGAGATTTTGGGCTTCCTTTTGATTAATTTTCTCCTTTAGTGCTAGACTTCGTTATGGTTGAGTCTGCCCTTCACCTTCGGAGTGCCGACAGAAACTCAGTACGGAGACTTTGTATAAATGGATGCTCAGTATGTGTGGGTGTGTGGAATTGTATGTGTGAGAGCATATGTTTATACTATGGTCGACACCCACTGTTGGGTGCTGATGACGTCAGTGGGGATGTCATAGTAGCTAGTCCTTGCTGTGCGTGATGGAGTTTATGGTTTTCAACCTTATGAGTGACTATCATGAGATTGAAACTGCACTATATTGTGTTTCTAAAAGATGAGTTTGGGCATGTTCTTGGACTCATCTAGGTCTATGTATGGATGGACCTGCAGCTGCAGTGGTGTACTGATTTCAAGGTACAGTAGTTGCTACTGCTGCGCCCCTCACTTCAAAATGGATTCCCCCACCTCTAGATGCCTAACAGTTTGGACGACCTGCTCCATCATAGTTTTATACATCCATGCTGCAGATGCAACTTTGGTTTGGGGTGTGCAGTGGCAGATTTTGAAGTAGCTTGTTTTGCCCTTAAGGGTGTTCGATATAATTTGCAATTTCAAACTCATTTGGCATAGTTTTTCATGGGTGCAGGACCTTTTTACAGCACCACCACCTACAGGTCTACAGTTCACAGGAGCTCCTTCGTTTATGCCCCAGTACACACCTTTGGGAGGAATGGGCATGCCGGTGAGTATTGAGAATCCTGTTCATGCTGTACTTGTTTGCAGGTTTCATGCTTATTTTGTGTCAGTCACATACTCTATTCTGTAAATTAATAGGGACTTTGCAGTTAATTCGTGGATGGTGTGCTGATTCTTAAGCATTTGTTTAATTTCAAGGAAGTCATTGCTTTTGCAGAAGTCTGAATGTAACAGAATCTCTGTTAGATCATATCTTGTTTTTGTGATTAAGTAATTTGTGGATAATACTTGCTATATATCTCGTCTTCATAGTCAATGTAATGAGGCGGTTGTCTGGCTGCCAGGTGGGAAATTATGGCCAAGCTCAGAAAACAAGAAATCCCTTTGATCTTCCTGGGGAGCCTTCATCTGTGTCGGCTGCTGCAGAGGTAAGGGCTTTTAAGCATAGTAGCATAAACCTTGTGATTGCTCAACATCTTCCCCACCCCGCCCGCATGCTGTTGGCCCAACTCAAAAAAACCCCTAGATGTGGTGAATTTTCCCAATTGTGTTGATGAACACATGCTTATAAGATTATCCAGCAGTCTCTTAGTCTTGTTACCTCCTGGGTAATTGGTTTGGCACATAGTTGTGAATTTTGAAATTTCAAGTTTGTAGTGGAGGCATGGCTTGAGGAGCAGTTGTTTTGTGAAGTTGTGGTTGAATTCCCTCCCATGTAAGTCAAGTCTTGACAGAAGTTTGGTCTGCATGTTAGATCTTGGTCATTTAATTAACCTGGTAGCAATGAAGATGCATGAGTGCACTGTCATCTTGGAACTAATCAGAGAATTCCATCAATGCACAAATCACTGCTCAAAATTTTTAACCCTGGTACGCAGCAACACATTTGCATTAGAGTGAATCTCTTTTGCTCTTGGCCGAGAACATCAATCATTAGAATTGCCATTAGCAGTGGCAATGAGGGTGGAATACATTTATGAAGGTTGAAAATCCAGAAGTTCTAAGAGAGACAGGAATATATAGAATTAAATGGACTTCGCTGGTAAGATGAGGAATTGTACCTTTTTTAGCACTAAACACTATGGGTTGTTGATGGTGGTCTTATTAATTGGAATGATCTAACTCTTCATGGATCTCCTTTAGGAAGACCTAGAGCTCATTGGTCATTCTTATGAAAGGTCATTGGTGAAGAATATTGCCTTGATCTCCTCCTTGGGATTGAGAGTACCATTCTTGGCATCCACTTGATTTTTAGCTTTGGCATAATGAACCCATTTTGTTGCAATTCTAACACTTAATCTTCTTCATCATTGTATTGGATCCCAAAAGGACCTGAAGGGTTACCCTTAGAGTTGTCTTTTTTTTTTTTTTTTTGGTTTTCTAGAGAAAAGAACCTCTATTAATGAATGAAAATCAGCAATCCACAAGGTATTGATCATGGAAAGGAGAAACAACTGGTGTTAGGAAAGAACCAGCCTGTTTCCAGAGAATCCACCTCACTGTCTAGGTTAGCTTTGGAATAGGGGCTAATAACCAGGGTGGAGGTCTATACATCCAAGGAATACCCTGCGGAGTCGCAACATAAAAGATACTTGCATGCCAAGCATTGCAAAAAATGCTTTCGTCTTTTGGGGGTTGCTCTAGAACCTGGAGTCTTGCACTCCTAGATGGTGCGCAGAGTGTAGATGATATCATGCTAGAGGGCGATGAGAATGGCAAGCTCCCATCACAAAATTGTAGGGGCAACCTAGATGTTCCAGACTGTGGGCCTGGATACTGTCTGTCAAACACTATCCTCTAGCAAAAGCAAAGGTCCCAGGTGAGCTAGAGGTGTTGCATCTTGTGCCTCTATCCCGAAAACCTGCTAGCCTTGAATCTAGTAGGCTGGAATCCTACGTGTGCTGGCCACAATATAGAGGGCACTCAAATAGATCCTCTGCACTGCAGGGCAGTCCTAGAGACAGTGCAGAATTGTCTCCAAAAGGTTGTTTGTACAACAAATGGCAGCACCATCTACCCGCATCTACTCCAACCATGGGCCAGTGGCCAAACCTTCGTGCGCCACCATCCAGAAGAGAGAAGATCTTCAGTGGCATGGGGCTTGTTCAAAGATGTGACAAAAACCGGGAGGCAACCTCTTGGGGAACCTCCTAATATTGCAAATAATGTCTGCAAATCTGCCTTGAAACCTGCATTTTTTGCGTGTCGGGCCCAATGATAAGCATGTCATCCACATAAAGAATTAAAATCAGAATTTTTGATTCACTCTTTCGGTCATAAAGAGTGGGCTCTGTATGGCTGTTCTGAAACCCAAGGCATAGCAAAAAAGAATGTACCTTGGCATACCATGCGCGTGGTGCCTGTTTCACCATAGAGGGACTGAGTTTCAGAACCTGCAACCTCAAATTTTGAAGGTTGAGTGACATAGATCTCCTCCAATAAATCCCCCATGCGTGTGGTGCCTGTTTCACCATAGAGGGACTGAGTTTCAGAATCTGCAACCTCAAATTTTGAAGGTTGAGTGACATAGATCTCTTCCAATAAATCCCCATGAAGGAAAGTGGTCTTAATGTAACAAGTGGTGAGAGTGAATATCTCCTCAAAGTCAATGCCATGTTGCTAGGCATAGCCTTTTTCAACAAGACGTGCTTTGTAACGGTCAATATTGCCATCGGTGTTTTGCGTCGATTTGTAGGCCCACTTAGTGCCTATGGCACTCTTGCTTGTTGGTGTAATGAAGGCCGAGATTGGGCCAAGTTAGTTAGGGTTAGGCTAATTCCTCTAGGGGATGTTCAGGCCTAGAGAGGGCAAAAAGGAGATAGTGGGGAGGTGGACTTGTATAGTCCACCTCCACACTAATATAAGTCCACCTCCACACTATCTCCTTTTTGCCCTCTCTAGGCTTGAACATCCTCTAGAGGAATTAGCCTAACCCTCACTAACTTGGCCCAATCTTGGCCTTCATTATAGTTGGCAAGTCACACAACTCCCATGTGCCATTTGCATGAATGGAATCAAGTTCAGCTCTCATGGGATCCATTCATTCTTTGCTATTAAATGCGTGCTTATGATATAGAGGTTCCTCATTACAGGGAGTAACAATCAAAGAAACATGAAGCAAATTGCCATGCATTTGTTTCTGTGCACCTCTGGTGCTAGCAGCCAAGGTATCAGCTTGTTTGCTGTCCTGGAGAGTATCCAAGTGCCACCTTGGAACTCTTTTTGGCTATCTAATGACAGCCTGCTCCTCATCAACTGCCTGATCAATTGCATGGTCATCAAGTGGCTGCAAATAAGGCTTAACATTGGTGATAGGAGGCTGTGAACTGCAAGAAGCATTTGGAGTTGTGCTCTGCAAAGGGTCATTGGAATCTTTGAACGGCGGCATGGAATCAAATACATCAGCGGCTTCTACTAATGGCTGTTTTTTACAGTCCAGCCAATGTAAAGCTGCATTCTCAGCAAAAACCACATCTCTACTGACATCGAACTTACCTATGCTAGGCTGAAACAACCTGTGTCCTTTACTATGTGAGAGGTAACCGATGAAAATGCATTTTATGGCCTCTCATAACGGCACCCAACCGGAATTTATTTGGTAAAAACTTTACCTTAAGAATGCACCTGCCTTCTCCTTAGTGCTAGCCTTCGTCATGGCTGACTCGGCCCTTCACTTACGTCGTGCCGACAGAAACTCAATACGAAGACTTTGTATAAATGGATGGTCAAGTATGTGTGGGTGTGTGGATTTGTATGTGTGAGAGCATATTTTTATACTATGGTCTACACCCATTGTTGGGCACTGATGACGTCAATGGGGATGTCATAGTAGCTAATCCCTGCTATGCGTGATGGAGTTAATGGTTTTCGACCTTATGATAGACTATCATGAGATTGAAACTGCACGATGTTGTGTTTTTAGAGGATGAGTTTGGGAATGTTCTTGGATTCCTCTAGGTATATGCACCTGCCCATTCCTATAGATATTCTTCATTTTCACTCTGCAAGTCCATTTTGTTGTCTAGTGTATGGCAATGTGCACTAATGTATGATACCTCAGGTTGCTTTAAAAAAAAAAAAAACTTTGGGAATAAGTATTCGTCCTTGTCATTGTGGAGGGTCAAGATTTTTTCCCACTCTAATTCTTTGCTAAGGCAAGAAAATGTTTGAAGCAAGTGAAGACATCCACGTAGATTTCATGGGATAAATCCAAGTAAACCTGGAGAACTTATCCACAAAAGTAGAATAGTATAAGTAGCCCCATCTGCATCGCCTTCTCCTTTAGTGCTAGCCTTCGTCATGGTTGAGTTTGTCCTTCACCTCCGGAGTGCCGACAGAAACTCTGTATGAAGACTTTGTATAAATGGATGCCCAAGTATGTATGGGTATGCGGATTTGTATGTGTGAGATTATATTTTTATACTATGGTCTACACCCACTGTTGGGCGTTGATGACGTTAGTGGGGATGTCATAGTAGCTAGTCCTTGCTATGCGTGATGGAGTTTATGGTTTTCAATCTTATGAGTGACTATCGTGAGATTGAAACTGCACTATGTTGTGTTTTTAGAGGATGAGTTTGGGAATGTTCTTGGATTCATCTAGGTATATACATACATACATCATATGTACTAGGTGCAACGTCTTGGATGCTCCAATGGTCCCATCTTTTGGAAATGAGGATCAATGCATTTTCCCCAATAAGCAGCCCTCACATACACGTTTTGTGATTGCATGCATGGGTGGGAGATCTACCACCATGTCCCCTGAATGCATCTTCATGAAACTGTTAAAGTTTAGATGCCCGAATTTTTCATGTCATAAATGAGCATTGGAAATCATAGATTCAGCAATGGCATTAGCATCTATAGCAGCCTGTTTTTAAAATATAGCAAGGTTGTATAGATTGTTGTTGAGTGTCCTAGTAGTATAAGATAGTTATCGTGATGGTTATCATACACATCACAACGATGACAGTAAAAGGGAACTCTGAAGCCATGTGTGGAGATGAATGAAATGAAAATCAGATTCTTCTTGACACAAAACTTCCACGAGTGTCCGTGTATCACATGCTGAAGCATGCATCTCTGCATTGTAGTGGCAGGTCACAACAAATGCCCACTCATCTTGAGCGGTTTGCTGCCTCATGAGAGTAATCATGGGCAGCTGAAGCATTCGTAGTTGCAAGACGTGGCTGCTGTTTTTTCTTTTTCGAAGCAATGCGCTTCCGGCATGCAGAGATGCCATGGTTGGGCTTCCTGGAATAACTATAGCACTGCTGCTTCTTCCCTGCAGCAAGAGAAGAAGATGATGAGGTGCCAAATGAAGGTTCGGTCTTGCTGTAATTTCCCCCTTGTGCCTTCGCCCCTGTGATTGGTGGCCAAGGCTTTATCTGCGTGAGTAGAAGTAGCCCTATTTTGACGGCATTGCTCCTCCTGCAAGAGTAGGTAAACGGTTGATTGAAAGAATAGTGGTTGTGGTTACACAGGGTGCCCATCAAGTGTCGTGGACACTTTTTGTGAGTTTGGGACAATCTCATCAACATTGATGAGCTGCTCTCGAAAGTCCTTGACTTGAGGCATTCATGCTGTCTCTTTCATTCATACTAACACCAATGTACTTGCCTGCGAAAATAGGCAACCGTGTCCTTAGTCCTAATCTAATAGAGATTGGCCAACGTGTCCCATACATTCTTAGCTGTCTTGCAATACAAATTTGAGGTATAACAATCTTCTTGCTATTCATAGCAATGATGGCATGTGCCTGTGTATCTCTTTGATTCCAACGAATTTGTTCGGGTGCGATGAACCATAATTGGTAGTGATAGTGGTTGCGGAGGCAATAGATGCATGTGTTGGAGAGAGAAGTCTAGTCTCGGATCCAGATATCCTAGAAATTCCTGGATACCAAGAGGTGGCGTGTAACCAAAACCAGATAAAAATCGCAATTCACTTCGGTACCGTGGAGCAATTCGCAAATGACATGGGACTCTTCTGGAGCAAAATCGTGGTACTCGGAACAAGATACATGGTGTTGGAAAATCTGTACACTTCTCGAGATACGTGTTGGAGTTGTGGAAATTGAATTGCCAATTAGATAGAGTGCTGGGAGAGAAGGGTAAGGAGAAAAACACAGCACTAGGGCCCAGAAATAAGGTTGGACCACTCGAAGGTCTTTATTACAATAGAATAATCTTTGTACAATTAGCTCTTGAAAGAGCATAGAGCTGAGTACAATTCTCAATGAATCTGGGAGGCCAGAGGCCTTTCTTTTATAGACTAGGCCTAGCAAAAAGCTAGGGCCTGCTTAATGCATTAAAGTCCCTTAGCCTTAGATCCACCTAGTCTAGTGCCATGTTACCCTCACCAAGGACCTTGACCTTATTCCTTTTTGATCTTCTACATGAAGCCCAAACAAATATAATACAAACATTGATCCTTTAAAGGAAAATGTCGACTGACCCTTCCGAGGTGATGTTACCTCGACTTGAGCGTAACATTCCTTCCCTCTTTAGCATTAGCGTCCTCGATGATAAAGTTTGGGAACACTCTTTGTAACTGGTATACGGAGTCCCAGGTAGCTTCTGATAGAGATAGACCATGCCATGCAACCAATATCGTGGGTATCTTCCGATTGCGTACTTGCATTGTTCCTTGGTCCAGGATTCCTGTTGGTTTGCGTCTTGCATTATCCTCTATCTCTTGAAACAAAACAACACCTTCGATTAGTGAGTCACCTGTATGCAAAAATTTTTTTAAACGAGAAACATGAAACTCTGGGTGCACCTTACAACCCTGTGGCAATTCTAATTTATAGGCTACCTTGTCTATTCTTTTTAGAATCAACCATGGCCCACGATATCGACGTGATAACTTAGCACACTCTCCTGCAGTCAAAGACTTAGAGTGCGAAGGAACTCTAAGAAAAACTTTTTCTCATTCCTTAAATTCTCTAGCGGATCGATTTTCATCCGCATATGCCTTAGCTCTATCCATAGCTTGGCGGATGTTAGCTCTCGCAAGTGCTAGCATCTCTCGCATCTGAACCACAAAGTTCGCGGCACTAGGCACTTTCTGAGGTACTCCAACCATAGTTGGATTCGTTGGCCTATACCCATAGTTCAGCTCAAACGGACTGAACCCTGTAGAGGAATGTTTTCTATCATTGTAGGCAAACAATGGCAACCACTTGTCCCATGTATGTTGCCTCAATGACACATATGCTCTAAGCATATCCTCTAAGATTTGGTTGATTCTTTCTGTTTGACCATCCGTTTCTGGATGATCCCCACTACTCATTCCCAATTTAGTCCTTAGTGTCTCAAATACCGCAGTTCAAAAATGACCGGTAAATTTGACATCTTTGTTGGACACTATGGATTTGGGTAATCCATGCAAACGAAATATATGTCTAATAAATAAATCCGTCACTTGCGGGGCACCAACAGACTGTCTAGTTGGAATGAAGTGAGCCATCTTGATAAGACGATCAACCACCACAAGGATAGAATCATACCCACCTTGTGTCGTAGGCAAACCTACAATAAAGTCCATGGAAATACTCTCCCACTTACTTAGTGCTATCTCCAGCGGTTGTAAAAGTCTGGGTGGCTTCACCCGTTCTGTCTTTTTTACTTGACACGAAAAACGTGTCACATATTCATGAATATGCTTTTTCATCTTTGGTCAAAAGAAATCTCGCTTCACGAGATCATATGTCTTCTCGACTCCTGGATGTCCCGCACGTGGGCTATCATGGCATTGTTGAATGACTCTCTGCATGAGATCATTTTGATTAGGTAATACTACCTTGCCATTTCTTTTCAGCATATCATCCCTTAGGGCATATCTTGCATAAGTTTGGCCTTTTTTGGATGCCAGGTCATCCTTTTCCCCGGGGTTTAACACATGAGCCTTAGGCCAAAGGCTCTGGACGAACTCGTCCACCTTTTGAGTTTCTCTAATCTTGGTCATTAGAGCACTCTCTAACACCGTGAAACTCATGCATAATCTAATACCGTGAAACTCATGTTATGCATAATGCGTGACAACGTATCAGCAACTTTATTATCCTTCCCTCTTCGGTACCGGATCGTCAAATTAAACTCCTGCATGAGTTCTGCCCACCTAGCTTGGCGGCCTCTTAAGTCAGGTTGTTTACAAAAATGTTTCAGAGTATCATGATCAACATCCATATAAAACTTTGATCCATACAAATAATGTCTCCATGTTTTCAAAGCATGGACAACATCATACAACTCTAATTCATGAGTTGGCCAATTTCGTTGAGAGGGGGAAAGCTTCTTGCTTTCAAAGGCTACTGTTTCCTCTTGGAGGAGAATTGCTTCTACCGCAATGCCACTTTTATCGGTTTCAAGGAAAAACGGTTTCTGGGGATCAACTATTTTTAACACCGGGCCTGAGACCACAGCTTGTTTTATGGTGTTAAAACTTTCCTGTTGATTCTGTCCCCATATAAAAGCTACTTTATCTGAGGTCAGATTAGTCAATGGCGATACTATTTGGAATATCCTTTGATATGCCTTCGATAAAATTGGACAAATCCCAAGAATGATCGCAAAGCGGTCAGACTCTGAGGGATCGGCCAAGTCAGTATCGCAGCCACTTTCTTTGGATCCATTTCTACCTCCTTAGGAATAATTATGAATCCTAAATATTCAAGTATCGCAGCCACTTTCTTTGGATCCATTTCTACCTCCTTAAGAATAATTATGAATCCTAAATATTCAAGTCTTACCATACACAGTATAGTTTTCTTTTTATTTACATAAAGACTGGCTTTCCTCAAAAGTATTGAACACTATTCTTAAGTGTTCATAATGCTTAGTAATACTCTTACTGAATACCAGAATATCGTCAATAAAGTGTACTACAAACTTTTCGATATACGGACGTAGTAAATCGTTCATAAGCATGACGAATGTAGCTAGAGCATTGGTAAGTCCAAAGGGCATTACCAAAAACTCATAATGTCCAATGCTGCTTCTAAAAGCGGTTTTATGTATATCCTCGACTCTAATATGGATCTGATGGTAGCCACACTTAAGATCTATCTTACTGAAAATTACGGCTTCATGTAATGCATCTAGCAAATCATTGATCCGAGCCATCGGATATTTGTGCTTAATAGTGATATATTTCAATGCTCTGTAATCTATACAGAGACGAAAAGTATCATCTTTCTTCTTCTTTAATATCACTCGCGAAGCAAAAGGTGAGAAACTTGGTTGAATTTGTCTCAACTTAAGGTATTCTTCCAGTTGTCTTCGCACCTCCACCTCTTTAGTAAAACTTAACCTATAGGGAGGTCTATTTACAAGTTCTACCGCCAGGATTAGTTCAATCTTATGTTGAACATTCCGCTTTGGAGGTAACCCATAAGGTAGCTCATCCCTAAAACAATAAGAGAACTCCTCTGTTATTTGATCAACAAGCTTGGCCATCTCTCCATTTTGAGCAACATTAGTGCTAGCCGAAGAATCATAAACCGGCTCTACCGATGCTGTACAAAGAAACAAAAACTCTTCTCGGATTTCCATCACGAAAACCAACGGTCCTTGAGGTATATCCCTCTCACCTTGAAGACATACATCACATCATTCATCTTGAATTTAAAAATGTGCTTTTTCCAATCTATGGTTGGATTCTTCCTAGAATGCCAAGCCTTACCCAGGGCTATGTCTGCATGAGCAAGCTTGGTCATTTCAAAATTAAGCTTCTCAGCATAGTCATGAATTCGAAGCTTTAACTGGGTAATCCTTTGGTCCCATACTTCAGTTGAACTTCCGTCTGCCATCCTGACTGTATATGCATAGTCAGATGGGCTAGTCTTTAGTTTCAGCCTCTTTACGAGCTTGGAGTTAATTACATTGTACGTTGACGCTGAGTCAAACAACACAATGACCTGATGATTAGCTACTTGCTCTTTCATCTTAATTAACTCCGTATCATGAAAGGCTGTATACCCCGTTGCTGTGGGCTTTAACAGGATATTATCAGGTGCATTGGTTACTAACTTAGCAACAGACACACATAACAAAAAAGAAACTGACCTTTGAGAAGATCCCGCTAGTTGAATCTGCATCTGTTTTGCTCTGGGACTTCCCTCCATTTCCACGTCGCACTCTGAGACCATCGTCTCAGCTATTCGACGATCTTTGTTCCGTGGACAATCTTTCCACTGATGAGGCTGAAGGCAACCGAAACACAAGTCTTCTCTCCTCGCTTTTTGCCTTTGCTCTGGATTCAAAGAGGACTTCGACCAAGCCCGGGCTGCCATTGGTGTTACTTTTCTTTTCATTCCAATGGTGGTACTTGATTTAGGAGTTTCAATTGGTTTCGCCTGCTTGGCTTGACCACTAGGCTGTGAGGCACTCCCTTTACTAATCCATTTCTTCTTAAACCCAGTTTTCTTCGGGTACCCATACTGGGTCCCAGCCTGCACAAACCCACTTGGTCTGTTTCCTTTTGCATCCTCATGGTTCAGGGCTATGGCAATTGCTTCATCTAGCGTGTTCGCATACTTAGCCCGAACTTCCATCTTTATTCGATCATTCAATCCAAAGATAAAATCTTTTACTTGGATTGACTGAGGTAGGGGTTCATCAACCTTCATTGCACTTTCTCTAAACTTATCAGTGTATTCTGCAACTGATAAATTTCTCTGACGAAGGTTTCGATACCGATCCCAAGCTCGGGATGCTTCTTCAAGAGGTAGGAAGTGTTTTCTAAATTCTTTTTCAAACCAGGGCCCAGGTAGTGGATGCTACTTCATCTTTCTGTTGTTTTATCCACCACCTATCCGCTACCTCATTAAACATATGGGTGGCCTCGCGGATTTTCTTCATATCATTTCTGATTTCACAAATGGCGAATGCCTCGTCCCATTTGTGTAACCAGGTGTCAATGATATCGGAACTATGGTCAGACATCTGACCAGAATACTTTTCTGGCCTATAATTGGCAATATTAGGCACCTTAGCCCTCCTAGGCTCGACCGTACGAACATTGGACTCCGGTTCC
Organism: Dipteris shenzhenensis; assembly: GCF_047967505.1. Lineage (NCBI taxonomy): Eukaryota > Viridiplantae > Streptophyta > Polypodiopsida > Gleicheniales > Dipteridaceae > Dipteris > Dipteris shenzhenensis. The sequence continues at coordinate 9,787,624 of NC_141599.1, forward strand.
ATCGGAGATTTACCTTTCTCCTCACCTGATGGTCTTGCAGACATACTATGCACCATTTTTTTGAGTTTAGACTGCCCCACATTTGTTTGTAACTGCTGCGCTAAAATTTGTTGTAAGGCATCCTCTAACATTGCAATTCTGCCAGACAATGTATGGCCTGCTGGGCGCGACACCTGCGGGGTCGGTCGAACTCCCGACTCTACGGGATCCATCCTGGAAGCTTCTTCTTTTACTTCCATTCAGGTCAATGGGTGTTAAAAAAAATCAAAAATAAAAAAAAATAAAACACCGCTTGAAACTGTAATTATAAATCGAAAGTCCAACTTCCAACTTTACAGCTGACAAAGCATATATTACGTTGAAACCAAACCCGCTTTTCGCTATACTAGGGAAACTCCTGCAATTCTAAGTTGACTCAAACCCTTGAATCCAAAAGCATAATTTCGCTCCCAATCCAGCTCACACACCTTGAAGCTTTAGAAATTTAACCAAATAGGGGGAATAAAGAGTCGAAAGCCCCCTGGTATCTCCACGCGAACCACACACATTGAGGTATGCTATAAGCATGACTGTCTAGATGATCTCCTGATCAAATCCCAGTGTCTGTGGGCATGTGATGAGATGAGCTCGAGGTAGTGTGTCAAAGGCTTCCGTGATTTGGTCTCCTCAATGACACTTCTGAGTGTGAGTATGTGATCCATAGTCCCATGGTCTCACCTCAAACCGGCCTGATCCTCTGCTCTGAGTCCTCTCATCTCTGCGAATAGGCTGACTGACGCATCCAATACAGCTACATAGATCTTGGACATCACATGTCCAATCTTGATAGTCTTATAGTTACTTGGGTCCATGGAATCCCCTGCCTTGTGGATGGGGGTGATGGTGTTAAGTGTCCAAGTGCGGCAGCTCCTCCTTATTTCGACAAAGAAATGCTTGCTTCTTCCGACATACAAGACGTCGATACTTGCGTATCGTGTCTGGTGTGTTCGGGAGGTAACATCTGGTTTCAAGTCGGAGTTGTCGGTGATAAGCCTTGCACTCCGCATCGTATCAATTGTTGCAGGGTACAAAACCAAGAGGTGGTGGTCTAGTGGACCGTGTGGTGTAGGGAAAGATTTGAAGAGCAGCCTTGTGGAGTGTGTGACTAATCAGGGCAGCACGGTCCTCAATGAGTGGTATGTGATCGATGTAGGTTAGGAGTCTGTTTAGGCGTCTAGAGTAGGTGTTAGAATTATAGATATAATTCAGCAGTGACCAATGTAATTTAATAAGCTAGTTAGGGACACTTTTCCCTCTTTAAGAGGTTTTTTCATCTAACCGCAGTTAGTTCACTAACTATGGTTAGTGACTACTTAGTTCACTAACTATGGTTAGTGACTACTAAGGTTTTGTCACTAGGACAAAACCTTATCTCTCACTCTTTGAGTTGTACTCTTTACACTCTTTTATTGCAACTCAGCGCTCAAGCTTTCAGCTCTCCAGCTCTCACTCTCTTGCTCTCTCTCACTCTCCATTCTCTCACATTTGGTATCAGAGCAATTGATCCCGCTCCCTGCTTCTTTCCCGTTCAGCTCCAGCCCACGCTCCTGTTGCTACACCTCGCCCGTACAGTCCGTACGACTGTACGAAATCCGTACTTGGTATTTGCACGTCCGTACCGTCGTATCGTACATGTCGTATTGCTCCAGTTGCATCCGTACCTTTCGTACCTGCAGCTTTGAAGTGCAGCCGTACCTTTCGTACCTGTAGACTCGAATACCGTGCGACTGTACGGCTGCACAGCTCATTGCCGTACAGCCCCGTACGTATCAACGCCGTCCGTACCGTCGTACAGATCCGCGTCGTACAGAGCTGCAACACGTGTGGTGCCGTCGTCCGTACTCCGTATAGCCATCCGTACTCCGTACCTTCGTACTCCGTACTGGTCCTGCTTCCGTACAGCAGGTAGTCCTCCATACAATCTCTGATTCCGTACAGGAGAAAGTTGCAGGTGATCCTTGGCAGGCACATTTTGCAGACAGCCATTGTTTGGCTCAGTTTTTTGGGAGTATATTTGGGGCATTTTGTTTGTTGCAGACATTGCAATCATTTTGTAGTTTCGGAGCTACACTTGGAGCAAACATTGCAGATTTGGTCTGAAATTTGGGGCTTTTGATTCTGCAGTACAATTTCTTGTAGAAATTTGGGGATTTTGTAATTACACTGCAGTCTCGTAGTGAAATTTGGGGCTTTTGCAGACAGAGCGCAATTTTTGCAACATTTGGGGCTTTTGATCAATTTGCCCCTTTCCGGTTGCAATTTCAGGCCTATTTTGGGGCTTTTGTGTTGGGAGAGCAATTTCTGGAGTTTTCAGTTCATACTGCCTTTCTTGAAGTGTTTTGCAGCACTTTTGGCAGATTCTGGAGAGTTTTTGATGCTTGGACAGATTTTTGACAGTGCAAGTACAGAAATATGAGTTGCATTTACAGCCGGTGCTTGGCTGTGTTTTTTGGGAGTTGTGCATTTCATTCCCAGTAAGGGAATTCAGTTTTGTATCTGCTTAAATCTCTTTCTCAGATATGGCCCATCAAAATCAGAATGACTTCCAGTTCGGTGGTCTTTCACAGGAAGACAAGTTGGATGGTACCAACTACTCCCTTTGGAGTTTTATGGTACGCAATATTCTGATTTCTCACAATTTATGGGATTATGTGAATGGGGGTGAGATCCGACCAGCAGGTATGGCACCTAATACCCCTCCTCAGCAAGGAGGTGGAAGAGGTCGTGCACAGGGGGCAGCTGCAGAACAAGTTGTTGGTGCAGCTATAGCCACTACTCTAGATCAGAAGAGATGGGATTCACGAGATGCCTTAGCTTTGTCATGCATCTCTCTTTCAGTGAAAAGATTTATCATTCCGCATATCCGGTCGTGTAAGACCTCCAAGGCAGCGTGGGATATTTTAGAAAGCATGTATGCAGCCCGGAATGATGGAAGGGTATCTTTCTTGAAAAGAGAGTTAAGTAATACACATATGGAAGAGGGTGACTCCATGTCAGCCCACCTCACAAAGCTACAGGATCTCTCAGAGAGCAATTGTTAAACATAGATGAAATTATTCCTGATTCAGAGATGATTACAACCACTCTTTATTCTCTTCCTGAGTCTTATCTCAGCTTTCATACCTCGCTGAACTTATCATTGAGGGGGGGTGCAAATCCTCTCACTTTTCATGAGTTGATAGGACTTCTGCTTCAGGAAGAGCAGACCAGGAAAAACTTGGCTTCACGTGCAGGTGAACAAGCCATGCTCTCAAAGTTTAAATAAAAAACAAAGGGACAGGCAAAGACATCAGTAAACCAGCCTTCCAGTGGGTCAGGACAGCCTTCACAAAAGGCTAAAAATGATGCAAGTAAGCCCAAGAAGAAGGGTTTTTGTCACACTGCAAAAAGCCAGGTCATCACATTGCAAAATGCAGGAAAAGGCTTGCAAAAGAGAAGAAAAACAGCTCCGGTATGGCTGTTTCAGATTCAGCTCCTCATGCATCTGACAGTGGGGATGCTGCAGCCAACTTTGTTGGACAGGATTATGCCTTTTTATCTTGCATTTCAGATTCTAGGCTGGCTGCTCCAGATGCTCGGGATAGTACAGCCACTTGTAATGATGATACTTATGCATTTTTGACTTGTAGTTATGACTCTTCTACAGATGCATCTGCTTTCAGTGTCAATGAAACACTGAACACTTGGTATTTTGACAGCGGTGCATCCAAGCACATCACTTCTAGGAAGTGTCTTTTTACTTCCTTGCATCCACCTCCCGTTGGTAAGAAAGTCACTTGTGCCAATAACTCATCATATTCAGTACGTGGCACAGGAGATGTTGAGCTCATTGCCATTGATGGCTCAATTTTCAGACTTTCAGATGTCTTATATGTGCCTGGTATAACCAAAAATCTTCTTTCAGTGTCCACTCTTAACAGAGCTGGATTTCAGGTCATCTTTGAGGATGACAAATGTGCTGTCCGAGACAGGGAAGATGATTATGTCTTAAGATTATCTGGTACTTTGCTGCGTGGGCTTTTTCAGCTTGATCTTTTTGAGAAAAGAGCAGCCCATGCTCTTGCAGTTTCTACCCCTACTGTTGCCATGCAGAATGCAGAATTATGGCATGCCCGATATGGCCACATGCATTACAACAGCTTGATGACATTTCAGAAGCATTCCATGGTTGATGCATTGTCACCTCTTGAGATACCTCCTTCACATGCCTGTGAAGGGTGCATTTTAGGCAAGATGCATAGATTCCCCTTCAAGAAGGATGGTTCAGTTAAAGCTGTCCGCAAATTACAGCTTATACACAGTGATGTCTGTGGTCCCATGAGGACTCCATCGTTGGGTGGTCATCTCTACTTCGTTACATTTATTGATGATTACTCCAATTTCACTTGGGTCTTTGGGCTGAAGCGCAAATCAGAAGTGTTCATGGTGTTTAAACACTTTTCAGCCATGGTTGAAAATGAAACTGGACTTAAGATACAGACATTGCGCACAGATAGAGGTGGGGAATACTTGTCTGCAGAATTTGATGCTTTTTTGAAAGGCAAGGGTATTGTGCATCAGCTCACAGTCAGGCTGACCCCTCAGCAAAATGGCAAAGCTGAGAGGAAAAACAGAACTCTCATGGAGATGGACAGATGTATGCTGAAAAGCGAACACATGCCTCACGAATTCTGGCTTGAGGGTTTGATGTGTGCCAATTACATTTTGAATCGGGCTCCCACTAAGGCTTTAAAACTCCATATGAGGTCTGGAATGGGAGAAAGCCTTCAGTGGATCACTTCCGAGTCTTTGGATGCCTTGCTTATGCTCATGTGCCAGTTGAATTTAGGTACAAGTTGTCAGATAAAGCCATTAAGTACATATTTGTTGGGTACAGTGCAGAAAGCAAGGGGTACCGTCTCTACAATCTTGCTACACGCAAGATTATAGTCAGTAGAGATGTAATATTTGCTGAAAATTCAGCTCACACTCAGGCTGAATTTCAAATGCCTTCTTCTTCAGAGGATGTCTTTGAGGGGTTGCTACCCATTGCCTTGGGTTCCCCTACTGATATTTCTGATGCAAATCAAAAATTACAACCACCTCCAGATGCTTTAGTTCCGCCACAGGATGTCTTGTCCCCTCCATAGGCAGTGGAACAGGTGGTGTAGCAAGAAATTGCCGACATACATGCAGCAAAAACAGTCCCAAACTGGCTGTTACAGACTCTCAGGGAGAGTAAAATTGATGCTCCGTTACCTGGCATGACTCGCAGTGCAGCAAGGCACATGGAAGGTGCTAATTCAATGGAATCAGCATATGCAGGTACTCTTCTTGATGAGGAGGAGCCTGCCACATTCGAAGAGGCAAAGGACAATGTGCATTGGATGAATGCCATGCACGATGAGTTGCAGTCCATTGAAAAAAATTAGACTTGGGATGTTGTAGACTTGCCACCGGGTAAACATGCCATTGGCACACGATGGGTTTTCAAGGTCAAACGGAAGCCAGATGGCTCCATTGACAGATACAAGGCAAGGCTGGTTGCTAAAGGCTATGCTAAGAAAAAGGGCATATATTATGAGGAGACATTCGCTCCTACATCCCGGATGACCACCATTCAATTAGTTATTGCAATGGCTGCACATTTTGAGTGGAATGTTCATCAGTTGGACATAAAAACAGCCTTCTTAAATGGGGACTTGCTGGAAGAGGTGTATGTTAAACAACCTCCAGGCTTTGAAATTACAGCAAATGCACTTCAAGTATGCAAGCTCAACAAAGCTTTATATGGGTTGAAACAGGCCCCTCGTGCATGGTATGCTAAGATTCATGCCTTTTTGACCAGCAAGGGGCTGCACAATAGTCCTACTGAGAACACCCTCTACATCAAGATGGATGGGGGGGACATTTTAGTCATCCTTCTTTATGTCGATGACTTACTGCTCACAGGGTCCAATGAAGACAAAATTGCAGATTTCAAAGCTGATTTGCAGACCAACTTTGACATGTCAGATTTGGGGCTGCTTCACTTTTATTTGGGGATCAAGTTCTCTCATGAGACACGTGGCACTGTTATGTCTCAGTCCAAGGTTGTGCAGAAACTCTTGGACAGATTTAACATGCATGATTGTAAGCCCATAGCCACTCCCATGGAGCCGGGGCTGAAACTCACAATGCATGATGCATGAGAATTAGTTGATGCCACACTTTACAGTCAGGCTGTTGGATACCTCATATATCTCTGCAACACTAGACCTGATATTCAGTTTGCAGTATCTCAGGTGAGAAGGTACATGCACAGTCCAAAAACTATGCATTGGCAGGCAGTTAAGCGCATCTTTCGTTATTTGCAGGGCACGAAGTCTTTTGGCTTGCTATTTCCCAGGAGGGGTGACTTGTAGATGCATGCCTACAGTGATTTAGATTGGGCTGGTGATTATGACACTAGGCAGTCCACTAGTGGCAATTGTTTCTTTTTGGGTAAATCTTGGATTTCCTGGCTGAGCAAGAAACAATCTACAGTGGCTACCTCATCATGTGAAGCTCAGTACAGGACAGCTTTCACAGCAACAGTTGAATGTGTCTGGCTGCGACGTCTATTTGCTGATCTTCATCTGTCTTTGGAGGGTCCTTCTCCAATTCTCACTAATAGTCAGAGTGCCATTGCAGTGGCAAAGAATCCAGTGTTTCATGCTCGCACGAAGCACATTGAGGTTCACTATCACTACGTCAGAGAGAAGTTGCATGTAGGAGAGATCAGAATGATCTTTGTGTCCACACATGACAACGTTGCAGATATTTTCACCAAAGCACTACCACGTGAAAAGTTTGAGGCATTTCGCAGTGCCCTGAACTTATATCCGTTTGGTGATTGATCAGCCTTGTACATGACATTGGCACTGCAGGGGGTGTTAGAATTATAGATATAATTCAGCAGTGACCAATGTAATTTAATAAGCTAGTTAGGGGCACTTTTTCCTCTTTAAGAGATTTTTTCCCCTAACCGCAGTTAATTTACTAACTATGGTTAGTGACTACTAAGGTTTTGTCACTAGGACAAAACCTTATCTCTCACTCTTTGAGTTGTACTCTTTACACTCTTCTATTGCAACTCAGCTCTCAAGCTTTCATCTCTCTAGCTCTCACTCTCTTGCTCTCTCTTCCTCTCCATTCTCTCACAGTAGGTCGGTGAGAGGCTGTGATCAAAGTGTATGTCGTGGTAGGTGTCGTGCTTCCTATGTGGTGTGTGTGGTGTGGCTAAGCGTGGGGTGGCGATAGTGAAGAATAGGTGTATGTGTGATGAGCTCTTGGAGGGAGTGGTGCTACGGTGAAGTCGGTGATACATGGAGTGAAGGTAGGGGATCCCATGATGTAATCTACTACACTACTGCCCCCCCCTCGTGTGAGAATGCCTTCTCGTCCCATATTACCTGCATTAGTGGATGCACATGCACAATTTTGAGAGGTGCTATCCTCAATGCTTCAAGGCTCCTTTTCCCAAATGGGACATCAACTTTTGTAACATAGGGGATCACATGGACAACGAGGATGCATTTGATATTTTGTTTGAGCTTGGTCAGATGAGCTTTAGACATCCACATCTTTGTGCCTTTTACCTTATAGGTTTGTCTGCAAATCTTTACCCTTATCGCCTTGAATTTAAATATTGCTTGTGCTTTTGCCTCCTTTTGAGGACACCCCTCGATCCCACTCAATGTGAGAGAGAGATTTCCTAACATAGTATGATTATTACAAATAAAATATAAGACAATGTAAAGAATCCCAAAATTCACCATGCCGTAAAGCACTTTTCTATTAAGGGACTGCTAACAAAAGGTGATAGAAGGCACATAGAGCTGCTCTAAAAATCTAGGAGTAGGACCAAGCCCAAAAGGGGCTTCAGATGGGAGATGTCCTAATTGACGTCATAGCTTAACATGTGCTTTTGTTGCCTGATTGCTAATAAATGTTATGTCTTCTCTACTAGGTAGATTGGCCTTATGCAGAGAAATGCACAACTGTTAGGTTGTGTCATAGCGTTTGTCACCAAATTGGTACTTCTCTAAGACAGAAAGTGAAATCTTTATTGCATTAATGATGGTTTAGAAAGTTGACTTTGGTTAACTAGAATGAGCTTTGTTTTACTTCTACTTTGCATTGGTAAACCGTGGGAATGCCCACTAGGGGCTAGGATTAATCCAAGATTAGAGTGCATCCATTTGACTTACCTCTAATGGGTTAAAGTGTAGGTAATTGTTTAATTTGGTGTGTAGGACCTTGAAGGGTGCAAAAAATCCCTAAATTCAAGGGGCAATTGCCAAAAAGTAGGTCCCACAAGAAAAAACTCAAAAAGTGGCAGCCCTTCTTGTATGGAGGGCCCACTAGTGCTAGAAAGTCCATTAAAGGCACCTCACATGGGGGAAAAAGCGCTTTAATGATGGAGAAAAGTAGTTAAAGCTACCTTCATGTAAAAAGTAGCGTAAAAAGCAGGTTTAGCTTTTGTAAAAGCACAAGCTAGGTCAAGTCTATAAAAGAAGGGTCTCAAGGCTCCTAGATGGATGAAAGAGTTGTACTCAGCTTCATTTTCTATTGCAATAAAGACCTTCGGGGGGTCTAGCTCTTTTTTCTAGGCCCTAGTGTTGTGCGTGCAGCGTCTTCTTCTCTCCCTCTATTCTATCGCGAAGAATCTTTGAGATAAGTGCTGCAGTTCTGATTTTCAGATTGCAGTTTGTGCTCTCTAGTTTCTATCACGAAGTTCTTGTGAAATATTGCAAAAATATTGCGTGGAAGTGTTTGCTACTTGTGACAGTGGTATCAGAGCATAGGATTTACATTTTCCTTGGTGGAAATGGTCCAAGGCTAGCATGCAGCTGTGAATCAAGGTGAGACGCACCTATTTTTGTATCAGTTCGAGTGCTGGAGGGTGAGGCGCACTAATTGTGACCTGATTCTTGCTCGAGAAGGTGGGGCGCTTCTGTTTGTGAACTAATACACATCCATGAAGGTGGGGCACTCTTGTTTGGAGGCTCGTTGCAGCACTAGGAGTTGAGGCACATCTTTTAGGAGGCACAAATTTGTCTTGGCCAGAGGTCTCTCCTCTCTCTGTTCCCATCGCCCTATCTCTTGGGCTGTTTTCTTCTCTTCTTTGTGATCTATCAAGTGGGAAAGACGTTCATCGTGTCATCATCTTTGGTGACATGCTTCCATTCTCTTGTTGAGAAACGCCTAAGCAAGATTGCGAAATGAAGGGGAGAAGATCCCAGGATGAGGATTCCTATCAAGAACTATTGGCTGAATTGGCAAAAGCAAGAAAGAACCACTTAGTGAAAGCTTGTCATTGGACAAAGTGCTTTTAGAGATGTTATGGGACATCTAAAGCTAAGTATTTCTTTTATGATTATGAAGTTTGATTTATCTTTATTTAAAGATCTAACCCTTGTATTCTGTTATAAGGAAAGAAGTGTGTTGTTTCCTTGATTGTTTTAGGAATCAATAGCCAGGCACACAAGGTACATGATTTTTATCATTCCACCGTTCTCTTATTGGGAATTGTGTATTAAATAAACATAAGTTTTTATGAGGGCGCTTGATATATTCAAGAACCAGTTTTTGTAAATGATGACATGATTTGATTTGGTCACTATTGGTCCAATATTTTCTTTAGGATTCTATTATTCAATAGTTTCCATTGGGATTTGTTTTATACAAGAACTCTTATCGTTTCTCATGGATTATTATGGCCAAAGAGACAGAGTTTTTCAGTTCATCTGTCAGTTATATGTCCTTTTGAAAAGTTTGAGAACCCTTCAAGTTTTATGTTTGACCAGCACGGTAAGTGCTTGGTAGCAATATTTTTCATATATAAGGAAGCACCAGATCAATGAATAGAATTGTAGATATTCTCCAATATACAATTCTTACCAAAGGAACTTCGAAGTTGAGCTTTATAATTCTTGGAAGAGTATTGGGAGGATATGGAAAGATTCGAAGAAACAGTTTTATTAAGGCTAAGTATCTCTTTTACGTTGATAAAGTTTGCCTTATGAAGATCTAACCCTTGTATGGCATGGCAAGGAGAATAGTGGATTGTTTTCTTGAATTTGTTTCGTGGAAACACTACTCATAAATGAGAAGTCTTTAGAGCTTGATGCGCGCGAGTATCGGTACAAGTGATCATTGGCCAAGTGTTTACTTCTCTTATTTGGGAATCAAAGGTGGAGTTGCAGCTAAAGAAGTCGAGGGGAAAACAAAGCCCATGGAAGAAGCAGCCCATCTTATTACGGAATTGTCGAGGTTATTTGTAAGGAAGATGATAAGCAGAGTATGGAAAAATTGATGGATTTCTATTATTAGAGTCTTATGATTGTTTTGGAACACTTTCCTTCCACCACCAGCATAAATAGCAAGAGTCAAGGCCTGTGAAAGGCAAGCCGTCAACTCCACTTGGAACAAGGGCATGGATTTGCCAAGAAAAAGATGGGCCTATGGCTGCCCAGTGCTCTTAAAGAGCAGGAAACGCCAAGAAAAGAAGGGCCTATGGCTGGCCAATGCTCTTAAAGAGCAAGAAACGCCAAGAAAAAGAAGGGCCTATGGCTGCCCAGTGCTCTTAAAGAGCAGGAAATGCCAAAGAAAAGCAAGAATCTCCGTGCAAAAAGCAAGTGTTTTAGATACAGAAAGAGGGACGTGTGGCTGCCTAGTTCCCTGGAAGGTCAATCGGCCAAAAGGAGTAGAGAATGCCACAATACCGATCTAAGTCAAGGATCAGAAGCTACCAGATTCCAAGATCCACTTTAGGTGGAAGAGATGGAGGAGATCCTCCAATAAGAACAGACTGCGTACCGCACAGAGAAGAAAAGCACCCAGAGGCAAGTTTATATGTAGGTATTTTGCCAAGTACCTGAACTATTAGGCAATTGATGCCAAGAAAGAAGGTATCCTCAAGTTTTATAGTTGAATCAAGAATCTTTTCAGTTGCGGACAATTGATTAGAAGCTGAGGGGATGTCACTAAATTGGTACTTCTCCCAAGACATAAAGAGAAATCTTTATTGGCAATTGCATTGATGATGGTTAAGAAAGTTGACTTTGGTTAACTAGAATAAGCTTTGTTTTACTTTTACTTTGCATTTGTAAATTGTGGGAATGCCCAGTCCAAGATTAGAATGCAAAAAGGCCCTAAATTCAAGGCGCAAGTGCCAAAAAGGAGGTCCCACAAGGAAAAAATTAAAAAGGGTTATCCCTACTTGTATAGAGGGCCCACTAGTGCTAGAAAGTCCATTTAAAGGCAACCCACATGGGGGCAAAAGCGCTTTAATGATGGAGAAAAGCAATTAAAGCTGGCTTTATTATGTAAAAAGTAGCATAAAAAGCAGGTTTAGCTTTTGTAAAAGTCAAGTTTATAAAAGAAGGGCCTCAAGGCTCCTAGATGGATGGAAGAGTTGTACTCATCTTCATGCTCTTCTTAGAGCGAATTGTACAAAGTATTTTCTACTGCAATAAAGACCTTTGGGGGGTCCAACCCTTTTTTCTAGGCCTTAGTGTTGCGTGTGCGGCGTCTCCTTCTTCTCTCCCTCTATTCTATCACGAAGAATCTTTGAGATAAGTGCCGCAATTCTGATTTTCAGATTTCAGTTTGTGTTCTCCGGTTCTATCACGAAGTTCTTGTGAAATATTGCAAAAATATTGCATGGAAGTGTTTGCTACTTGTGACAGCGTTTCTCTGATCACTGTGACCTTCTTATGAGAGTTGTGCAACTAAAATGAGCCGATTTTTAAGTGTCTTATTTGTGATGAGGATCCATCTATTCTCTGAGCATTATTAAATTTCTACTAGTTGTGAGTGGTTAGGTAAGTTAAGGAATGGAGTTTCTTAAATTCTTTTTAAAAGGTCTTGTGATTGTTCTCCCACATGCCTTGGGCCATTTTATGTGTGTGTGTGTGTGTGTGTGTGTGTGTTGGGGGGGATATATGTGGCTATGTGGGAGCATATATTTGTATGATGTCTACTGTCATTGTTGGGCGCTTGTTCCTGTGGCGGATGAAGGGTGTTTTGATGGATTTTATGCTTGTGGGCGACTACCATGGATTTAAGAACTCATTGCGTGTTTCAATTCTATGGTTTTCTTTGTCTGTTAATTATGGCTCTGCTACTATCTCTATTTATGATTGGATACCGATGATAGAATTTTCCAGATAAACTTGTGATAATTGGAAAGCAATCCGTGAGTCTCAGCATATTAATACCATCTCATACAGATAATCTAAGGAAATTTATAAGGAGCCCCCAAAAATGTGTAACCAAAGCTTAATCATGCCAATTAGTGGTTTGAATATTTTAAACATTCCTATAAAGATGGTGACCTAGGTGGGCTGAAATACTTAGTAATTAGAATAGAACTGCAGTTGTATGAATTCATTTTTAAAATGCAGGATTGTTTTCTGTAAATTTATAGTGCTATTTGAAAAGGTATGTCTACTTTGGATATCGTTGATCATGCACCATTATGCTTTGTTCTGCAGTTTCCCAGTATGAGCCCATTGCAAGCAGCACTTCCAAGTTTGAACATGGGACCTGTGTCAGTGCCAGGGCCTGGAGTAGGTGGTCTTGGGCCTCAATGGACACAGGCGAACATGATGGTTCCTCCAGCAGCTTTATATCCAGCTGCTGTTCCTTCAGGTGATAATCTAGACCACCAGCTGTTAATAAAAAACTTTAGCAAAATTGTTCAGTTCACAAACAAGTGTTCTCCTGCATGATTTTGGGTCTGCTTTGAAAGAGAATTTCACTAGTGTTTTTGTTATGGGCTCATCAGTTTTGAGATTGAAAACTAAGTGAAAGCTACTCTAACTATAATGGAGCATATATAGTATTTTTCGGACATAGTCCTCTCTTGGACTTACGTAGTTGAAAGATGTGTGAAATTTGAGGACAAAGTTTTCGAAGGAAAAACAATGATGATGCCTGCCAAATGTTATCAATTCTCAATATACAGTTATCTTTTGAAGTTAGTTTTGTCGGCCCTATGATTTGTACAAAGTGTTTAAGACCACTTTTCTTTTTGACAAACTTACTACATATTTAAATGGATCACTGCTTGATTATTTATGATCTTTGTTGATTGGCTTTGTTAATGGTTTTCCAACTTCGTGGAATCTGGTAGATGATACACAGATACTTAATATGTAAAACTAATGTGTAGTAGATGTTCTATTAGCAAGTTTATCTATCAGGCGATTACTGGGCATTGGAAAGGCAACTTATTAACCAGGTAGGAAATAGGCAGCTATACATTTATATGCAAATTTATTGAATGCACATTATTGCAATACAATTAACTGTTGAAGGCAATGACTCGATCATGAATTGAGAATTGCCAAACCGGGTCAATTCCGTAGGTGTGCTTAAGGTTAGGTGATGAAAAACCACACGGCCTTAACAGTGTGATCCATTGGCCTCTTCTGGTATGTTTATCAAGATGCTCTGAGCATAATTGTTTTCTTGTGCTTGTGTTGGTGTTTAATTTGTTGTCTTATATGTACGTTGGTTTATCTTTGTTTCCTTGTGCTAGCACATTAATTCTTCTTCTTTCTCCTTGCAAAAATTTTGAGGGTTAAGTTGGATTGCGATAAAAATTTGTTTGTAGTCCAACGGTTAGGATAATTGCCTTCCAAGCAATAGACCCGGGTTCGACTCCCGGCAGACGCATCAGCTTTATTTGTCTTGCACCAATTTGATTTTACAAGTGCTCCAGACTTTTTGTAGGGATAGCGGGCTGCAAGTAAATGTTGGAAAAACAAAGATGATGGCAGTTTGTACCAATCAGCCAGAACATCCCCTTGAGATCACCTTTGATGGACAGATCATTGAGTATGTCAGCACCTTCAAATACTTAGGGATTGATATCCCGGCAGATGACAGATAGTGGCAATGTATACATTGAAGGATGGACACTGGTTGGGGGAAGTACTACCAGCTTGAGAATGATTGCAGGCACACCGACACTAGGAACTGGAAAATTCGAAATATATTGTTTGATGCATATGTAGTGCAGACAGTATTATATGGAGTGGAAGTATGGGGAGGCACCATTTCAGCCTCTACATGGAATGACATTGAGAAAATGCAAAAAGCTTTCCTAAGGAGACACCTTGGTGTCAAACCCACTACTCCATACTCAATACTTCTGTTGGAAACGGGAAGAAGACCAATTGAATTTCATGCATTGATCAGAGTTATGCAATACCTAATAGAGATGCAGCAAATGCAACCTTATAGGCTGCCTCATAAAGCATGGAATGCCAGCACAAAGCTTTAAAAGAACTACAAAAGTAAGGTCATCTGCACAGGATGGGCAACCGACATAAGAAAATGGTTCAGCAGATGGAAAGTGGAAGCATATTTGATCATGCTGCCTGAAAGGGTCAACATGCAAGAGTTTCATCTCTCTTTACTGAGCACTTTGCGGAATCACTGGTTGACAAATGAAAAGAGGGTAAAGCTGGAATATTACCAAGACAACATAAATCCCACATGTTGGTCTACATACATGTCCATAGAGACTCATGCTCAGTCTTATATTAGCACACCTATCCCCCTTCTATATCGCAGAAACATCGCCAGGTTCCATACCAGATCTCATACATTTGCCATTGAGCAGGGAGCTTGGATACACCAGTCTAGACATGCTAGAGTCTGTACCCTTTGTGACATGCAGACAGTTGAGACGGAGGCACATGTAGCTCTACAGTGCCCTCGATAGCACATATCAGGGAGGACTACCAGCAGATACTGGGGGACTCCGCTAAGTTGACATCAGTTCTCTCCACTGCCTCTCCGGCAGCATTGGGATCTTTTGTCACTCGTCTTTTTATCTGTCGTCAGTAACTCATAGACTCCTGACCTCTCTCCTTGAGGAGACTCTTTTTACATTGTATCGAGACGGGTCCCATGGGTCATTTTTGGCCCCCCGAGGACGCTAATAAACTCTCTCTCTCTCTCTCTCTCTCTCTCTCTCTCTCTCTCTCTCTCTTTCTTCTCTATTTTTCCGCACATTTCTTCCTTTTTGCTTTCAAAGTTTTTGTTGTTTGGTTGCAATTTCAAAGCTTAGTAAGTATTGGGTTTACCCAAGAGATTCTAGAATCTTTCCAAACCCAAATGGCTGCGTATGGTTGGGTACTGATGAGAACACAAGTGTAGCTTTGCTTACTAAGTTCTTTTTCTTCTTTTTTGTTTTTCTCATTTACTCATTTCTTTTAATTTTTCCTTCCTTTGCGCTTTTGCTTGTTCTAAAAAAAAATTATAATTTGTAAGATTGGATATATTCTAGTCTTATGAATGTACATCTTGGACAATATTCATTTCGATTTTATGAAAGAAGTTGTCCATGGCTGGCTTTATCCTTTTTGCTCACAGTTTAGAATTCAGCTCTCTTAGAAAAGGTATGGTGCTTTTTGTAAGAAAATTTTATATCCATTGTTTAATCGGAATCTGGATGAATATGAGTCTGAGGTTGTAAGTACATTATTAACTGTGTCCTATGCCTTTGTACTTTTTATTGTTGCTTATCTTATCTAGTGTGGCAGGTGGACTCTTCATAGGTGGTCAAGTACCAAATATGATGCCTCAGACAATGTAAGCTATTTAAGTTCTACCTATTGCATAGGATCTCAGTTGAGATTTTCTTTCATGATCGGGGGAGTTTTTGGGAGGGGTTTTCTGAATTTACTAGATGTTTACTTGTCTCCATTGTCGATTATTGGATTTGGTGGACTTTGTGCAGGCGAGCAGGTCCAGTGGGGCATTCTATGGGAGTAGGCTTGCCTGGGAGCTACCCGACTGGACCTAAGCAAAGCATAGAGTCCTTTCTCCCTGTCCAAGGTCCACCCCAAGTTTCTTCTCAGAATTCATTTGGCACAGGGCAAGATCCGTCTTATGCTATGCAATGGAGTGGCCCTCGAGTGCCTTTCCAGAACACAATGGGACCATTGGGGGGGATGGCAGCAAGCTCAGATTTCTTATTTTCTGGTCAAGCAGGTCAGCGGCTTATATCTCAAAGCTCACTTGGATCATTAAGCAGTATTCCAGGCACAGAACCCCATTTCCCTGGTCAGGCTCCACCTCAGTTTCCTACACGCACGTCTTCGGGTCCTGTTGGCAATCCATTCGGTTGACTATTTTTTTTTCCTGGGTTTTGTTGAGATGGAAAACCACTTCCTGTTACTTGAGAAGATCTTTATCATGAATGGTGTAGAGGCGGCACATTCTTTCCGCTGCTGGGAAGATCAAGGTTGAAAATTCATACGAGCCATTGGGATGTCCATATCTGTATTAAGGTGATCAGGTTTTATTATCTCCACACACATCAGGAAGTCCTGATTATGTTTTTTGTGTGCTGCTGCTCAATAAGTTACGGGAGATGCACAATCATGCCTGCTTTTGCAGAATATTTGAAGATGTAGCTTGCTTATCAATGAGCAGTATCCTTATGAATTGGGCTTCTCATTGATATGTGAGACGGCATTGTATACAACAATAGGCTTGTGGTGCCAGCGGTCTTCATGTACGATTTCTTTAGGTGGCTTCGAGGCAGTTTTACCCTATACAATTGTTTGGGTTGATAACTAAGCTACGGTTGTGAGGAACCTATATTATGAGAGGTGCTGCAGCAGCTAGAGAGACTTAGCAAAATTGTGTTAGGACTTGAATTCTGCCCTTTCAGTTGAGTCACTGGAATATTATGGCAGAAAGAGACGGCCACCTCTTAGGATACTGATGGTTCAGATACCTTCCGTATGTACTTATTTTTTTGTAGTCATGCTTGTACACTGCTATTGTTCCCATGCTTTGCCTGAATAATGCATTACAGTTGGTTTTCAATGTGTCAAGAGGTTGCACATTGCTACGAGAGTTACATTGAATTGCCTTTCAAAGTGCGTTAAGGATGCAAGAGCAATACCTGCTTCTGTAGTGTAACAATAGGGTTATCTAATGGCTGAGTTTGTTGAGCTTTACTGAGATAAGCTTACGCATTTCCCTGAATATGGATGTAATGTACTTCTGTTCTATTGACAATGTTTTTCTTTCTCGATAATGGAAGTGGACGGATTTTATTGCTTTAAATTCCATAGATTCCTGCTGAGCCTGCAAACAGTGTTCTATTGTTCCTCTGGCTATGTTATGTTTCTTGTGTTTTGATGGCAACTCTCTACAAATGGTTCTATAATAGCTATTGACTTTTAGTGTTTATGGAAAAACTTCCCAGAGTTAATATGTTTTCTACTTATAGGAAGAACTGGGGTGGACATGGTGGCATGAACCTTTGCTTCTCTCTTTTTTCTGTAAACTGTTCTTAACAAGGAAAATAGAAAATAATGTGAATTGGCAATCACTGCTTTTTTTAGGGGGGGGGGGGGATTTACAGCTGAAAAATGCATGCAAGGGTTTTTTCTTAGTGCAGGATCCATTGCTGACTGATGAAATCCAACCATTATAGTTGCGCAACTTTGAGTTATGCAGGGTGCCCTTGAGATCTATTCTGGGTTTTTGTGGTTGTTGCTCACGATATGATATCAGGTTTGATATTTGGAGGAACAACATGAATTTCCTGTATTACTTTATCAGTCGAGTAATAGTGGATCTGTCTCTGGCACGAGTAAATTGTTTGAATGAAAAGCTGTTTGTGAAAGCAAGACACAAAGAGGCTGTCATTGCACAAAGCTTCCGAACTTGTATCGTGCATTTGTTTTAAATGTATAAATCATGTAGAGATGTTTTTTGCATTAACGGGAGTTCTGAATTTTCATTGTATCCAATCTTTTTTACAAATGACTTTGATTATTTCCTGTTTGAGGAAATGAATTTACCAGGGCACTCATTATTGTGAAATTGTGTTTCTTTCCTCCCCACCACCCCCCAAATGTTAGGGTTCAGCTTAAACCAATTAGGTGTGACCAGTGAAATGCGTGTGACAACCTTGAGCTGGTGCAACAAATTGCACCTTCCAGACTGTCAATGGGCATCACTGGGTGATTTGTATAGCAAATTGCACCCCAAATGCTATTGAAAAATGGTAGGGTTCAGCTTTACTTCTTCCAATTAGGTATGACCAGTAAATGTATGTGACAGCTTTGATTGTTATGTGGGTAGTATCTTGAGCTTGTGCAACAGATTGCACCTTTCAGACTGTCAATGGAAATGGCTGGGTTATTTTCCAAGTTGCTTGCTGGTGTCACTTGTACTCGAAAACAGAGCCTTACAGTGAAATCGTGCTTTACAAATGTACCCCAAGATCCTCTCTAAAAAAAAAAATTCCACGGAAGGCAAAGCTTGACTTTTGAAGATGCAGCTACACAGGTTTAGTGGATCAAAGGTCATGCTTGAAATGAGACAGGAGTTCATGTGCATGTTATTTGATGTGCACTTTAAAAAAATGTTGCAAGGTTTGAAGTGTAACAAAGATTCACAAATATTGCACTAAAAATTTGCTAAAGTTACTCGAGCTAAGTTGAGCTTTTTAGAATGAACTGGCTACTTTGTCACACATCTTTAACCCATATTCACTTGCCTGGTAATTTTTCTTTTAAATTTCTTTTTATTCTAAATAGTATGTTTTGCAAATGAATGAAAACATTTTCCTTCTATTCGGTTAGGTCATGGGGCCAGGTCTAGCATTTGAGGATGGACCCCCTTGCTTGGGGTTATGGGCATTAGTGACCCTAAGAGTGATGCCCTCTGTTAAGAGGGCATCAGAAATCACACCCCACTTTTAAGTAATCATTTTGGGGACCCATCAAATGTAGCAAGCATCCAAGAGAATGTCTCTGGGACGACTTGGGTGTGAGCCAAGAGACATGGAGATACTAGATAAAATGTCAAACTAATAAACCTCTTAGTTGAGTTTAATCAAACTCAAAAGTGCGTCTAGAGTAGGTTAATGTCTAGGACTCTTGTTAGGAACCCGTTGGTGAAGTTAAAATTCAAATTTTGTGAAGTTTGAATTTTTAGGGTTTTTGAGACTCGTGGTAGGCTTTAGGTTGAGTTGGTAGCAGGGCTAGTTGGCCCAGCCACTTGGCAATAGGAGGGGGCCAGTGGCGAGGAGAGGGGTAAGTGTAGGGGTCAGCCCACCATTTGTCGGGCTGAAAAAGGCGAGTTTCGGATGTCAAATTGGGCCAGCCTAGCCCCCAAAAGCTTGCCATCTTGGGTAGATTGTCGGCTAGGCTTGTATAAGAAGAGCCTCACCTCCCTCCTTGGTGCAGTAGACCTCCTCCGCTCCCCATCTTGGTGTAGCCAGCCTCCCTCTCAGGCCTTGTTGGTGTTGTAGCTATCTTCTTTGCCAGGCTTTTCTCTCTACAACAGCCACTCTCTATAGTTTTAGGGTTCTCTGTGTACAAAACTTGCCCTTTATTTACCTATGGAGCAATAGGGCTATCTCTTCCTATCTGGAAGCAGCAGCAACTCTCTCCATGCCATTACTCCACTCTAAGCCTTTCTCTTTGCTCCTTGCATCACTTTTTGTGTGTTTTTCTCTCGAGTCCGAAGATCTCATCCATCCAAGCAAGAGGGGAACCAGTTGAGATTCATGATTAGAAGGGTCATTTCAATGCATTGAGGTCGCACAGACTAGAAGGTTATTTATTTTTGGATGTGGTGTTTGTCTATGCAATGTCATGTGTTACCTAAACTTCTTTCATGAGCTAGAACTTGGGTACTCATATTCAAGTGGGATTGAAGATTTTTGTTTGCAATGAACAATAGGTATTAAACTCACAATTATTTTAACAAAACTATTGTTGATGTGTACATTGTCCAGGGACTTGTGTCACGACTCTATGAAGAATATAGCGTACGTTTATTGTGTGATTGCTGAGTCGCCTTTGCTAGCCTTGAGTGCACCTCCGAGTCTTGTCCCTATGGTCTACATAAATTGCTCCATTTGGTTCATGAATAGCCCATGGATTTCCCATAGCACATTGCCCCACCCATCCTTATACCTTGGATGGAGATCTTTTTTTTTTTTTTTGGCATGAGAGCAAACAAAGATGTAGAAGATCTCATGGGCATATGAGACAAAGTACAAACACCAAAATGTGACCTACTACATCTATATAACCAAAGAATTGAGGGAGTGCACAAAAGCCCAGCTTCTCAATTATAAAACATAACCACATTCTAATACTATCAGGGAGTGGCCTTTATAACATCAATTTAAGAACCAGAGTGAACTACTAGAGATATTGATAGAGTCCAAGTAATCGTCCAAGGACAACAGCCAATAACATGATCGATGGAGGACACAAAGGTCATATTTATTGCTCTTCAATGCAAAAGAGTTGATGTGTAGTTCAAGTGTAGAGAGTAGAACCATCAAGCTCCTTCGCTGACTCGAGACAGCAAATGCTCTAGACGTGTCAAAGAAGATGAGGGTGAATCGTGGGGGTTGTCAGGCGTGGGCGTAAAGAAAATCTAATGTCATTGTGGAACCTACGATTCCCTTAGGTACCCTCGTATCAGATCCGACTGTTCACATTGTTCACAAGGGAAAGAATGTTGCTGAAAAAGGCATGTGTGAAGGGCAAGTAGTTCATCCTACTTCAACGTTACGAGTCCCACAAAGTAACACTTACTTAAGTTGGATGCATACAAGTCATAAATATAGCTAGTTGATGTTGAGACTACACAAGAGATGAGCTTGGATATTGTGACACACTAGTCACAACCTACATCCATTAGATATGGTAGTCTACAAACCCTTGAAGACTATAGCAATGGACACAATAGTGTTGACGAGCATTTGGATTACCATCTATTGACACTAACATAAAGGTTAGGTTTGAGGTATTTAAACTTTGTCTCTATATCAAAATAACTGTCAACAAGCCATTTAAGGACACATAGGCAACAAATGTAGTGATGCAAGCTGGGATGTACATGGAAGGTAGCCAAGCTAAAAAATGAAGATCAATAAGATGTCCTCTTAATGGTCCATGCTCAATAAGGAGCTAGCACATGAAATCACATAACCCTCAAGAGGATGATTGGGAGGTATTCATGGAAAATGGTCCTTGATACTTCTTGGACTTGTTTCAATAAGCATTTGATGAAATTCATCACAAGAGACTAGTAACGTGCACATCCAGGAGATGTAATGCTCAAGGAGTTCACAACTTTTCTACCATTGCCAATGTATACCATCCTAAGAGCCATAACAAGAGGCTAGACTCTTATAAAGATGGCCTTAAGCCACAAACTATTGTTCAAAGATGATTTCATTGGTATATGGAAGCTTCACATTGATACAAAGGAAAAGGAGAGGACAAGCATGTGGTGGTCTATTAAAAGAAGGAAAAAAAAGCTAGGGAAGGGCAAAAAGGCCAAGGGAAGAAAGGGAATAGTGGAGGAGTAAAGAAACAGAAAAGCAAACCAAGGCTTGCATTCAAGACGAAGTTTTGAAGGAAGTGGAATTGAGCAGCAATGGAACCCCATAGCAAGTTCAAATTCTGAAGCTATAGTCATAAAGAAAGTGGAAGCAGTAATGAAACCCCCTCCCAAGTTCAAGAGACGTACACTTTGTTCTTGGCATCCATTTGCATCTACTGGGAGAGACACTATGGTGGGCATCTCTACCTCCCTAAGGCTACCTATTTGCAACTAGGATGCACCTACTAAAAGAAAAGGGGCATTTTTTAGTTTCTAGTTGCAAGAAGGGGTGGTGGACACAAACTACACAACATCTCGTAAGACGTGCAAGAGCTTGGGATTCAAGACTTACAATAAAGTGAAGGACTTAATAGATATTTCTTTCTTTCTTTCTTTCTTTCTCTAGTTGTTCCTTGCTACCCTTGGTCGATTGCTTGGACTCTAATTGTCCACACTCATTGCATGAGAAAAAGGAAATTAAATGTTTGGTGTGCACTTATGGACAAAATGGAAAATAATAGTGTACAAAGCAATGTGTTTGTGTGCGTGTGTGTGTGTGTGCACGTAACATGTGCATACACATGCTGTGCATGTGAATGTCAAATGGTTGTGGCATGGAGGGGATGTGCAGACAACATTCCTTAAGTTTATTTTGGGTGCTCTTGCATGGAACTTTTGAAATTACATGTTGGCCATCTACTCAACCAAATAAACTTTTGAATTTGTGTCTTATCCATCTACTTAACAAACTTTTATTTCAAACAATACATAAGTTAGACAATTCTTGATTAAATTGATGATGGATGTGGTGTGTTACCCGCACATGCCTTACTGTCGATTCAATGCTACAAATAAGATAAGGGAGGGAATGGTGCATAAACATCATAACACAAATGGTGGCCATTGTGGATAACTCTTACACTCAAATGCCAAACTTGCACATAGATGGTATGCTTTTAGCATAGGTAATGAGGGGGTGTGGTACCCACACAAATAACACTCATTGTTGACTTCAGCTAGACTTGAGATAAGAGAGGTGGTGTGGTACCCACACAAATAACACTCGTTGTTGACTTGAGCTAGACTTGAGATAAGAGAGGGATTGGTACATAACATCATGACACCTACATGGGAGGGTTCATATAGTGGGAATTTTGGAAAACTTTAACACTCATGCCCCAAACTTGCATATAGATGGGACGCTTTAGCATAAGTAATTAGTGGGGAAAAGGAGCTTATTTTAATTTGATCACTCAAGGGTTTAGATGAAGGAGATTTTGGGATTAATTGGGGGGTTTTGGGGTATGAATCTTGTCACTTAGCCATGGGCGTCATGTGGAAATGGTCATTATGTGCCCTCATCAAAGAAAGAATCAAGAAGTCCTATCAATATTAGCCTCCCCCCCCACAAATATGAACCTTAATTCATCTAAGTTAGATGCCACCTCCCCACAATTACTTGAAGATCAAATGAAAAATGAGCCCTCCCCTCTCCCGAAGTATTGTGCACTCCCTCACTCTCTTTGCCTTACCGCCGCACTAATTGTGTATCCCCTCAACTAGTGGTTCTTGTGGACTTTTGTTCTGAGCATTGCTAGATTTGTGTCATGGTTTTGTTTTGTCACATACACATTGGTGTCATGGAGTTAATAAAGGGTTTTCATTAGTGCTAAGGAAGGGGATAAGACTCACTTATGGAGTATGGTTAGTGGGTGCATAGTGTAGGAGGGGTTCTTTCCAAATGAGCCAACATCCAATCAGCCAAGCATTTAGTCCACGTAAGAGGCGAGAGGAAAGGTTGTGTGACCTTGAGAATGGTTGTTTGAGCAAGCAGTGTGAGGAACAATGTGGTAGGTATTGTGAGACATTGAATCATTATGGAAGATGAGAAATAAGATACAACAGGGGCGAGAGGTGATTTTGGTCTGGTGCTTGATTTGCAAGGCTTGGGATTCAATCTACAAATGGTCGGGGGTTGAAGCTGTAGTTGAAATGGCTATTGGAGACTTTGAAGCGATTGCTAGAGGAATCACAGGTGATCTGGATTATAGTAGAATAGATCATTTTCCCATGTCACAACTGGAGCTAAAGAGCTAATCTTGGGCGATTAAGTTAAAGATCCATCAAATTGTCCCTGCATGTAGCCTCCAATTTTGTTGATGCGTTACCCACCTACCCTAGCTTTCTGCACTGGTTTCCACAAAGGGCACTTCTTTCCCTCATAACAAAGCCACTAGACCTCCCCTTCTAGCAATCCAAGTTTGGGATGGCAAGGCTGATTTTGCCAAGGCTAGGCTGGTAACAGAGTGCTAGATTTAATGCTTTAGTGGCTTTAATGATCTTGTAGCATTGCAAAGCACAGAGGAAGAGCTCTCAAGATGCTAGTAGCATTGTGTGAGCGCTTTTGGCAAGTGTGGGAAGCACTGTTAGGGATAGAAGGCACTACTCTTTGGAGTGGCCGTTATATAATTGTCACGCATGAGGCATGTTTGTGCTATAGTGTTATGAAGTTTGGTATAAAGTGACCATCTGGAAGGGGATTAATAGTCTATTGGGAACTTCCATTCCTTCTCCCTTCTTTATAACCTAAGGCTTGGTCACATATAGTTGAGTCATGCTCTCTGGACGATATTCTTGGCTCTACTTATAGACCTGTACATGCCTCATTGGATACTTCCTAGTAGATTTTGGCAAGCATTTGAGCATGGCATATTTGGGGATCTAGATGCACAAAGGCTTTGGATGGCTCCTAGATCCACCCTTCACATACATTGGCTAGTTTTTGGACAAATAGTATACATACCTTGATCACCATTTGGATGAGCATGTATGGGTTTTCCCGCGCATAGATTCTTCCAAGACTACTATTTTTCTTAGAGATTGGTTGGCTCTCCGTTTTCCTAGAGGCCTTTATAGAGTTGAGGTGGAACTTTTACCCCCTTGCTCGCTTAGGGTGTTTGGCTTCTCATGTTTTGCATGACATAACATACTTCTTCCATGAGATTTGTTCTTGGAGTTTCTTTCATAGTTGATAGAAGTCCTTTCTTTGAGAAAACAAAAAATTTTGGTATATAGCTTGGCATGTAGTCCTGGCTCTGTGGTATGGTGGCGTTGGCAAACTCAGTGGCATCTACGAAGAGCATTGGCCACCATAATCCAGCTTGTAGTACTTTACAGGGCATAAGCTCTACCGCGAAGTGGTCATCTGCAATGCCCGAATGAGCATCTTTCAAAACCTCAACAAACTCATCTTCCTAGACACATCGATGCATAATGCCGTCTTTACCCATTTGATGGAGTTGCCCAATTATCAATTTCACATCCTTGATCATTTTCTAACCCTATCCTTATTGAATGTCTTGTCTTGGGGGAACCCATTTGCCAAGAAGTGTTCGATCTCTTGTGCCCGTTCAAGAACCAAGTCCATTGCAAATAATGAGGCATCTGGAAGATCGTCTTGTTATAATTCATCTTAGAATCGTTTAGCTAGCAACTAGTAAAGTATATGGGATAATACAAGTTAAACTCACTCGACTGTGCCAATATGCACCCTATCACAAATTTTGAGGCATCGATGTGAGCATGAAATACTAAGTCCCAATTGGGTGCTTGCAAAATAGGGGCAGATGCCAAAACCAACTTAAGGCTCTCATAGGATAGTTGACACTCTTCTATCCAATGGAATACAATCAATAACTTGTACAAGGGGTGGGCAATCTCAGCATAATTGTAAGTAAATTGGCGATAGTATCCCATATGCCCTATCAATCGCTGTACACCCTTTGCATTCATGGGTGGGGGTTATTCTAGAATGAGCTTGATCTTATTATAATAAGTGGAAACCTCATTCTTGGACACTACATGCCCGCATATCACCCCATGTTTCACCCAGAACTAGCCCTTCAAGGGATTAAGGGAGACTCTATAGAGACGACATCTCTTGAATACATTCTCGAATATTTGAGGTGATCATCCCATTTAGAGTGAGTGCACAGATGATCTAGGAAAACCTCTAGAAAATCCCTCAGGTATTCCTTGAAGTGGTGATCATTAGTTGTTGGAATATTGCAGGAGCATTAGTGAGCCCGAAGATCATCACTTTTGAAGCATAGACTCTCCCTTCCATGGCAAATGTAGTTTTATGCTGATCTTGAGCTGCTATAGACACTTGATTATATCTTGAGAACCCATCTAAGAAGCTCTATGCTTCTTTGCCTGTGACCCTTTCCAAGACATGCTCTGTGAAGGGCAACGGGTAATTATCCTTGCGAGTTACGGCATTTACTTTCTTGAGATCAATGCATACCCTAACTTTGCCATTCTTTTTTAGCACTATGACTATGGGCGATACCCAGTTTGTATGCTCAAACTCATAAATGAACCGTGAATTAAATTGCTTCTGTATTTCTTCTCTGATAATCAGTGCATATTTTGGGTTCATGGGATAGGGTGGTTTCCATACCAGTCTAATGTCATCCATCATAAGGATGGTATGCTACACTACTTTCGGTGGCATGCCCTTCATGTATGTGTACTTCCAGGTGATACAATCTTGAAACTCATGAAACAAGGCAAGCAATGCCTATTATTGCTCGAGAGTTAGGTTATCAACTATTTAAACTAGCTTAGGGTCTTCTCCTGGACCAATAGGTTCACCTCCTTGACCTTGGTAGGACCGTTATACCCATTTTGGTCTCCTTGTTTGGCTGACCTTTTAGCCTACTCTAACTGTACTTTACGGTCCTATACTGTGAGCCTTAAAGTGCCTAGGGACTTGACACAGATCGGTTTCCTCCTCGGTTGGTTGATATTTTCTTCAGGCCTAAGGCTTTGTACCATTGGCCTTCCTTTTCATTAACTTCCACATGGTGTTAGGTGAGATGGGTGGGGGTGGGTGGCCAATTGGCAGTCCACATGTCAGTTGTTGTTGCTTTATATAGTAGTGACTGGTTGAGTCGCTTCTTTACATAGCAGCGATTGACTAAGTCACTGCATTAATTTTATAGCAACAACTCCCAGTTTGGCACAATCGCTTATTGGATTTTAGTACTCTTTGAGAATTTTGAAGTTTTGTTCAAGATTTGTGAGCACAAACGGAAGCTACACTACCTATTCTACCTACTCCAATAAAAAATACACAAAAAACAACCACTTGAAAGCATCAAAATGAGGATTTTTGAAGGTGGTGGCTGAGAACACACTCCTGTGCCAACTTGATTTGATTCAAACTCATTTTTTGGTGTTTGCAAGTGAAATGTGACTCCATACACACTTTAGCAATCGTCCCTAATAAAGGAAGTGATAGAGCCATAAGAACCTGTCGTCGCTATTTTTGCACCATAAGCATTAGAGGCCTGCACCAATTTCCTCACCAAGACCATTGGAAATCAATGGATTCCACATGTCTATGTTGAACTTCAGGCGGTTCTCCAATCAATTGAAGACAGTACCACCAAACGTGTGATGGCACTTCTCTAGGCCTCATGTGCACTCTTCACGGGTACGCTGAGCAAATATGCCACTTAGAGAGATTCTAGGTACTCTCAGTCTTAACAACTTCACTCCATCATCCATGCACTGGGTCTAAGTGAGAATAGCAAGTCTACGTCTTAGGTGAGAATAGAGCAGGATCCACACCACATCATCTTTTGGTAAAAAATGAGTCTTCACCGTTGATAGTCCAATCCTTTATGCTATAATAGTTTAGCTCATCGCTGCTAGCTCCATGTGTCCACTTGCACTCCATTCACCAAGACATTCACGCACCAACACGTGGCTAGGGTCACATCGTAATACTCCCAATTTTATCCACCACATCATTTGCACCACTTCATATGCACTTACACACACTGAGGTATAATCCATAGAAGTCAGTTTGGCAGTCAAATTCCTTAGTAGGGTCCAGAAACCAAAGTCATCGCTACTATAAAAATAACGTAGTGACTGATAGTGTGACGACTGACTCAGTCAACTGCTATACAAGTAACAGAGCGACTCCTCACCTGATAAGCTAAAAATAAAGCTAGTCTTACAACCATACTGATGCCACCCACTACTTTATTGATAATGTCCTTGCCTCTAATGCTATGATAAGCTATCCCATTAATGCAGATCTATGCTTTAATAAAGCTAACCGTTGCTCAAATAACGCTCCCCCGTTGCTTTATCAACGTTGTTGTGCTATATTTCTTGCTAGCAAATGCCAATCGTTGCTTTATTAAATCTAGTCATTGCGCTATTGCTAAAGTTGGCCCACTGCTTTAATAGGTACCCTATATAAATAGCTAGCCTCATTCTCTAGGACCTCACTTGATCTCATACCGAAACTCTGTTGGATTTCATTTTGAATTCCCATAGCCTCAAAATGCTCCCACAATCACTTCTGCCCCTCCTTAATCTACATGTCCACCACCTCTTTGCACTTCATAAGTGTTCATGACCTCTTCTTTGCCAAGGAACTCATTGGTGAAGTTTCATTTGCCCTTCCTCGTTAAGTCACACCTTCATCATTTCATACGATATCTATGCCACTACTCGACCAAGTGGAGCAAGAGCAGTTTTAGGAGCCCAAATCCTTGGCTCAACACTCTACATGCACACTTTGCAAACACTACATTCAGGACAATACTGAAGTACATAACTTTTTTGAGCATGTAGTGCAAGTTCACCTCTCAGCTAAGATTGGCTTGAACAACTACAAGGAGTCGTACTGCACTCACAGTTCAAGTGCAATGCCAAGGGTTATAGACTTTATTACCGTAATGTCGCAGTGTACCGGGCACTCTAAGACCCCGATGTGGTTCCCTACATCTAATCTGTGGGACTGTAGTCGGTAACAGATAGGTTTACATGCCACCTAAACCTCCACCAGGCAGTGGAGTTTATTGATCATTACAATAAGGGGACACACACCATAAGCTAGCTACATATGCCGATGATGACTATCATTATTACTAGTTTACGATAAACACTATCCAATGTGCTTTCAACCTCTCGGCAATCTCCCAAACTTATCCTGCAACGCAATGATCTGTTATGGAATGCCCATCCTTGAAAATGCTCCCCACCAAGTGGACTCTGTAAGCAGCATGTCATCTGTATCAATCCACTCTAGCGGAATGGCTGCCTGTATCTGCTATATCCTGAGTGCCCCTCTGAGGTGGCCAACTGCTAAAAGTCTCTACTCCTCTCGAAGTCTCATAAAGGCCTGCCAAGCACCTATAGTAGAGGTAGGTCCCCTCTCCCATCTAGACCACTGCATATAATGTGACACTCCAAGTGGCATGCCATCATGATCCAAAATCGCGTCATTGCACATGACTATGGCTGCCTTTGAATCTCTTCATGGGAAGTGGGTGGAACTCTGTGAAGTGTGTTTCTAAAGCAGCCCCAAGCTTTCAGAATAGCAGCCATGAGAGGGGAAGGGGGGGATTTGAGATGGGATGAAGTAAATATCTATTTGCTACTGTGCAACAAATCTCCCCCATGTTGAGAGTTCACGCTCAACATTATGTGATCATGTGTGCATAGCACCATCATGTGATCATATGTGCATAGTACTAACCTTATAGAGTGCTATAAAGGAAAGGGTTATATCCCCTAACCCTAACCCTAACCCTAAATGGGTTTGTATATATTCAACTAAATCTAGTATATAGTTAGTCATTTGTGGTGTGCTCTCTAGCTGTGCCCTCTCTCCTCATCTCCACTCTTCTCCTCTCCCCTCTTCATATTTTGTCATGGTATCAGAGCTCCCTTGCCTTCCGTTGAGGCATTGAGATCCTTGAGAGTGCGAGAGAGATTGAGAGATCGAGAGAGATTGAGTGTTCCATTCACTTCTATAGAGTGATAAAAAATTTCCGTATTCCATTGTTGAGAGAGTTTGAGAGATTACATGCGTGAAGAAAGAGATTTATGCTCATGTGAGAGAGGTTCTATTCCTTTTGAGATTTTAGAATTGAGAAAGTGATAGAGATTTGTGATTCTTTGAAAAAGAAAGAGTCTCTTTCTCAAATCCCTGAGAAAATCTATTCTAAGGTCTAGAAGATTTCCAACGGCTTCATCAACAGAAGCTCCCTCCTTGATGAGCTGCTCTCGAACTCTTTGCTCCTAGATGTAGCTCCAACTAAGGCTTCCAAGAATACCTCAACTCCAACAAAGGCAATGCGGATGACCATCTCTCCAACCGGCAGCCTCCAAGCTGCATGGGCTACTCCAATGACATATGACTCTCCAAGCTGAGCACAACATATGACTGTCACATTAGTCTCACCTCCATCCAACCAGACAGACAAGCACACAGCGTTGCATCAAGCAAGGGCTCTACTCCAAACATAAGGCAACCAACCCCGCACGACCTTATACTGCTCATGCTCCAGTAGCATACCTACAAGCAGCAAGACTCAGCCAGCAAACAACTCTTCCTCTCCAACGCGACATGCATCCTCTAGCTCCAAAAGAAAGGCTTCTGCGCTCAGGGATCTCCAGCGCCTCAGATCCACTAGTCGACTACTCCATGAGCTTCAGCATTCGATCCATCGCATACTAGCAACTAGTCGACTACTCCATGAGCTTCAGCCTTTGATCCATCGCGTACTCCGCATAGAAGGGCTCAGCCATGAACAACCCATCTAGCCACATCTGATAAGGGTAGACCAGCTTGTGCTAGAATCCGCCCTCGTTGGTGTACGGTTGGTAGTTGATCTCGCAGCAGATCCGCGGCCTTGCAGTATTTCTCCTACCTCGTTTGCTTGTAGAGAAACAGCAAGACGGTGCCCTTTCAAATGCTATCCAGGGTGTAATCGGCTCGCTTGCAAGTGGGAATGGATCTAGGTCGCCATCAACGGCCTTGCATCAACCAAGCTTCTCCAATGGCTACAGCGCGGCTTGTCAGCCATGAATGGCTACCTCCAACCTCTGCCAATGCTCTCCACAAGGCTCTCGAATCCTGGCTCTACACCTACGACACCCTCTACGCCCTACATCACTATAGATAAGCTCACGGGCTACACACAGCCAGCTGACTCTTCATACGATGGAAGGCTCCAACTAAGTCTTCGATCCAACAGAAGGCTGCAGATGACTAGCACGAAGAAAATCTTCTGAAGATTCCGACGCATCTTGTTAAGATTTCATCGGGCTCCCACGTGGAGTCTTATCCAATTTCCACATCGTTAGGCACCTCGGATGTGCCAGGTGTACCTATCTTATCCTCTGCCACATGGCACCCTTATCCACAATGCCATGTCATCTACCACAGTGATAGCCATGTCATATTTGCCACATCAATAGGCCACATCATCATCGATTGCCACGTTAGCACTCCCACATCATCTACCACGTCACTTGTGCCACATCATCTACCATGCCATCTGCCACATCATTTACCACATCATCATTGTCACATCATCTATTGACATCATCCTCTGTGCCACCTTAGCAATGCCACCTCAGTTGTCTAGTGAAGCCTTACATTCATCAGTTCAGTCAGTAGACTTTAGAGAGTATAGAGGCATTGCAGATTGTTTCAGTGGGTAGATAGCACTTGATTTCACACACACATGCCACAATTGTAAAGCCTATTCGGCTATCTCATGGCATCGTGCACATCATTTTAGCCTTGTAAAGCCTCTTGGCTATTCCCGACATCATTGCCACAAGCCTTGTAATACAGATCAGATTTTATATATTTCAGTTCTATCTTCACTGATGGTTCAGAGATTTCACTTGGCACAGTCACTTTATTTGCAGTTGATTCATACAGAGATTTTCATGACACTTTTGAGTACATTTCTTGCACCATGTCTATGACTAGCAACCTCAATCTGGAGGCATCTGCTAAGTTAGACTACTCCAATTACGGTACATGGAAATATTAAATGGAGACCATTCTTGTACTTCGGGACAAATGGGAGTATGTCGATGGGTCTACACCTAGACCATTGGATGATCCAGCCACAAGTAGCTCTACTCCATCTATTGTCATAGCACCAGCAACGGGATCTACAACTACACAAACAATTTTCGCACCAATAGTAGATCCTGCCATTGCCCGAGCTCAGATAGAAAATGGGATAAGAAAAACAAGTATGCCTATCATTTGATCAAGCAGAATGTGCAAGATGTCATGCTAGGACATCTCAACAGAGTCAAGAAATCGAAAGAAGCATGGGATATGTTCGTACCTCTCTATGAGTCCAAGAACACATCTAGGATTCTCACACTGAGAAACGAGATCAACTAAAGTTTTTGCAACAATAGTGAAACTGGTCATGCTTATGTACTCCGCATAAAAGACTACAACACTCAACTTGTAGCAGTAGGAGAGACCATGAACCCCAAAGAAATGGTTCAAGTCATCCTGAATGGACTAGGAGAGGGATACGACAATCTAGTCTAGAGTATTGCCATCCAATGGCAAATTTTGACACTGGAAGAACTTCAGTTAGTTCTACTTGGTGAAGAACTCAGAACTCAAGCTATTCAAGCACGAAAAGGTAATTCTAATGATCAAGCATTCATAGCTTCAGAGAGAAGCAGAGGTAGAGGCAAAGGAAGAGGTAGATCATACCAGAAAAGTGGTTATCATCAGCAATAACAAAATCAGCATCAGCATCAGCATCATCCTCAGCAGCATCAGAATCAGCAAAGAGGCAATCATTCCAAATGAGGAAGATTTCAAGGACGAGGGAATGCATCCACCAATGTGTCAAACATCCAGTGCAACTACTGTCACAAGTTTGGTCACTATGAAAGAGATTGCTGCAAGAAGCAGTACGACAAAGGCGGTCAATCCAATAGTAATCGAGGGAATTCCCAAGGCAGAGGAAATCATTTTGGTAGACATTCTAGTCACAGTCATTTTGCAAATGAACATGGAAATATGTTTCTTGCAAGCAAGGAAATGCAACAGACTGATACCGTGTATCTAGACTCTGATTTCAATCCCAAAGAGGATTACAGCTATCAAGTTGACCAAGTTGAACAAGATTCTTGGTACATTGAAACCCCAAAGAAATGGTTCAAGTCATCCTAAATGGACTAGGAGAGGGATACGAGAATCTAGTCTAGAGTATTGCCATCGAATGACAAATTTTGACACTGGAAGAACTTCAGTTAGTTCTACTTGGTGAAGAACTCAGAACTCAAGCTATTCAAGCACGAAAAGGTCATTCTAATGATCAAGCATTCATAGCTTCAGAGAGAAGTAGAGGTAGAGGCAAAGGAAGAGGTAGATCATACCAGAAAAGTGGTTATCATCAGCAATAACAAAATCAGCATCAACAGCATCAGAATCAGCAAAGAGGCAATCATTCCAAATGAGGAAGATTTCAAGGACGAGAGAATGCATCAACCAACGTGTCAAACATCCAGTGCAACTACTGTCACAAGTTTGGCCACTATGAAAGAGATTGCCGCAAGAAGCAGTACAACCAAGGCGGTCAATCCAGTAGGGAATTCCCAAGGTAGAGGAAATCATCGTGGTGGACATTCTAGTCACAGTCATTTTGCAAATGAACATGGAAATATGTTTCTTGCAAGTGAGGAAATGCAGCAGACTGATATCGTGTATCTAGACTCTGATTTCAATCCCAAAGAGGATTATAGCTATCAAGTTGACCAAGTTGAACAGGATCCTTGGTACATCGATAGCGATGCATCATCTCACATCACAGATCATCAAGAATGGTTCACAGAAATGAAACCATTAGAAGGTCATAAAAATGTCATCTACACAGCAGATAATACACCGAATGTAGTTCAAGGGATAGGTGTTATCCCTATGAACAATTTCACTGGTACAAAAGGATTGGCGAAAGATGTGCTCTATGTTCCAAAGCTCAGCAAGAACCTCTTGTTAGTAGGTGAAATGACGGAACACAATTACAGAGTCATCTTCAACGGTGATGAATGCACTATCAGAGACAAATCCAAAAGATGTCAACTAGTAGCAAAAGGTGTTAAGGAAGGACGCTTATACAGAATGCTAGCTACAGTACCAGATAAGCATGCCATGTTAGCTCAACTGCAATAGATGCCACTATCTGCAAAATGGCACAAGAGATATGGTCATGTCAATTTCAAGTACTTGTTAGATCTTAGGAATTAGAATATGGCAATTGGGATTCCAAAGCTACAATTTCTTGGAAAAGTCTACAAAGCATGCTACTTCGACAAACGAAAGCAAACCAACTTTGGCAGAAGTACCTCTCGTGCATGAGGTATTCTTGATTTAGTTCATATAGATGTTTGGGGTTATGCCCAGACACGTAGCATCAATGGTTCACTTTACTACTTGAATATAAAAGAGTATGCAAATTTTAGTGATCTTTCTATAGTATATAGATAGATAGATGTACATAGATATTCAAAATATTTCGTCTAACATTATGGTCCTTGTCCTGGAAAAGGATCACTGCAATCACTTTGGATCTTTGCAGCACAACATCACTTTGATCACTTTGTCTATAAAATTGGATATATATAGACATATAGATATATGTAGATATTTTATTTAGTCAAAGACAAAGAAACAATTGGCTGTTTGTTTGACAACCATGATATAGCACCTTGACCAAGGAAAAATGCATATCCCTGTGTCGATCTCCTAGTCTCATGATCTCTGACATAGTCACTGTCATAGTATCCATGTAATCGTAGATGATTTCCTCTGCATTCTATCCCAAACTGTCTTGTACCTCTGATGTATCTCAAGACGCTTTTGGCTGCATTCCAAGGAGACTGTTTTGGATTTGCCATAAAATGTGCTAGTGATCTTACTGCATAACAAATATCTGGTCGTGTGATTGTTAGATATATAAGAGATCCGATGAGCTGCTTGTAGTACCTGTCATTGATTGTAGGCTTTTTTGAATCTTTAGTAATTTTCAAACTCTGTTCCATGGGAGTGGTTGCAATCTTGCAATATGAAACTTCTTCTAGAGACTGTCAACATACTTGAGCTGACTCATGAATGTGCTATCTGAATCTCTCCAGGACTCAATTCCAAGACAATAGTGCATAAGTCCAAGATCTTTCTTGTCAAACTCTACAGATAAGTTTTTTTTAAATTTTCTGATGAAGCTATCCTTGCTTCCTATGACAATCAGATCATCTATGTACAAAAGTGCAATAGTAATGTCTTCCCCTTGAACTTTGTAATAGAGAGTATGATTTGCATTGGATTTCATGTATCCCAAATCAGCAAAATACTTGTCAATTCTGCTGTACCAACTTTTGGGTGCTTGCTTTAAGCTGTAGAGACTTTTCTTGAGATGGCAAACCTTATTCTCTTTTCCTGGTTCAACATAACCTGCTAGTTGTTGCATGTAGACTTCCTCATCTAGATAACCATTGAGAAATGCATTCTTGACATCGGGATGATACACATTCCATTTGTTGAATGTCGCTAGTGATATTAAGAACCATATGGAATCCATCTTTGCTACTAGAGCATAAGTCTCATCATAGTCCTGACCATATTGCTGTGCAAATCCTTTCGCAACTAGTCTGGCTTTGTATCTCTAAAAACTTCCATCTGGATTGTACTTCACTTTGTATACCCATTTGTTTGTTATGGCCTTCTTTCCTGGTGGAAGGTCCCATAATTCCCAAGTATTATTCTTATACAAAGCATCCATTTCTTCATTCATAGCAATTTGCCATTTCGGCTTGTCTACTGTGTCTTCAAAGTACATTGGCTCTTCTGTAGCCATGATGGTAGTCATAAGAGCATAGTTGGTGGTTTCCACTTGAATTGCTTTGCCTTTCTGAGCATATGTCAATCTAGCTGGAGGTCTGCTTTTCCTAGTAGACCGTCTGAGCTGTTGTGGGTCTGCTTGGGGTGTTGCTGGCAATTCTTGCTCTTCTTCATCAACCTTTTTTGTAGATGACTGTGAAGTCGATGCTTCTATCTCCTGTGTAGGTGAGGTTTTTCATTCTGATTCCTCATCAAAGATTACATCTATGGCGATAATGATCTTGCACTTGATGGGATCATACAATTTGTATGCTTTGCTTTCTTCACTATAGCCAACCATGATGCATTTGCATGACTTCGCATCCAATTTCCTGCGATGATCATCATGTATGTGGGCATATGCTATGCAACCAAATATGCGGAGATGCCCAATGTGTGGCTTGTGTCCAGTGAATGCTTCATAAGGAGTCATACCCTGTATCGGTTCGGTAGGAAGCCGATTAGGCAAATAGTTTGCAGTGGCTATTGCTTCTACCCAATATTGATTCAGAAGATGCTTTTCACTAAGCATTGCTCTAGCACTGTCTGCTAAAGTTCCATTCTTCCTTTTAGCTCTTGCATTCTACTGAGGAGTATGCACACATGTGAATTGTCTTCATATGCCATGACTTTTGAAAAAGTTCATGAATGCTGAGGACATGTATTCACCTCCTCTCTTTGATCGCATGACCTTGATCTTTCTGCCTATTTGGTTTTCTACCATGGCTTTGATTTCTTGAAATCTGGAAAACACTTCAGATTTCTCTTTCAGAAAGTAGACCCAACAATATCTGTTGTAGTCATCGATGAAAGTCAAGTAGTAAAGTGAACCATTGATGCTGCGGGTCTAGGCATAACCCCATACATCTGTATGTATCAAATCAAGAATACCTCATGCACGAGAGGTACTTTTGACAAAGTTGGTTCGCTTTTGTTTGCCGAAGGAGCATGCTTTGCAAACCTTTCCAAGAAATTGTAGCTTCGGGATCCCAATTGCCATATTCTAATTCCTGAGATCTAACAAGTACTTGAAGTTGACATGACCATATCTCTTGTGCCATTTTGTAGATAGTGGCATCTGTTGTGGTTGAACTGACATGGCATGCTTATCTGGTACTATAGCTAGCATTTTGTATAAGCATCCTTCCTTGACACCTTTTGCTACTAGCTAACATCTTCTGGATTTATCTCTGATAGTGCATTCATCACTGTCGAAAATGACTCTGTAGTTGCGTTCTCTCATTTGACCTACTGACAAGAGGTTCTTACTGAGCTTCGGAACATAGAGCACATCTTTTACTAATCCTTTTGTACCAGTGAAATTGTTCATAGGGATAAAACCTGTCCCTTGTACTAGATTTGGTGTATTGTCTGCTGTGTAGATGACATTTTTTTGTCCTTGTAATGGCTTCATTTCTGTGAACCATTCTTGATGATTTGTCATGTGAGATGATGCACCACTGTCGATGTATGAAGGATCCTATTCCACTTGGTTGACTTGATAGTTGTAATCCTCTTTGGGATTGTAATCAGTTTCTGGGTACACTGTATTAGTTTGATGCATTTCCTCACTTGCAAGAAACATATTTTCATGTTCATTTGCAAAATGACTGTGACTAGAATGCCACCACGATGATTTCCTCTCCCTCGAAAATGTAAGAAAATAATACAACGTCTGTGTTCAACATATAACAGGATCTTTTATGCAAGAGAGAAAAGCAGATAGTATGGAGAATAAAAAATTTGATTACTGTAAAATTGATACAATAGATGGTGTTGCCTCCCAGCCGTGCGATCCTATGAGAGAAGCTTCGATGGCATGTTGGAAACAGTAGAGGAGGGAGGTTGGATGCTAAGGAATCAGGGTTGCTATAGCCAGTGATGAATATGGGCTTCATAGGCTTGGCAAGCAAGCATTCTCATTTCGTGTTCAGCTTCATGCTTTCCTTTCACTTCTTCAACATGGTATTAGAGCACTATGATCCTCCTTGAGCCCATTTATGCCATGTTATCATCATCTTCTTCTTCATCTTCACCATTTCTTCCCCAAACTTGTGAGAGCTTGTTCTCCCTCATCGTTTCACCATTCTCCAAGCTGGAGAGACCCTTCATATGGGTGACCTTCCACATGCAAGGAATTAGAAAATGATTGTCGCTGCTGGTCGCCATTCCCTGAATTCCATCGAAGCTCTATTTCATGTATTCTCCTTCTCTGCTCCACCTCTTTCTAATTCCTTTTAGCGAAAGATTTTCATACTTTGGACTCTCTTGTGTTCAAGTTTGAGCAGCAATGGGTGTATATTCGAGGAGAATAGAGCTAAAAATCAGTTGACATTGATGACGTTCCAGCCAACAACACCACGCGACATTATGCTTGACCTCTACACCAGAGATTTTCCCATATGTGATTTCATTTGAGCCAAAAAGCCTTATTTTCTTTGCTCTAAAGAAGGAGATCCAAGCCCTCCAAGATCAGGACTCTATTTTGGACAGTTTTGACAATGTTGTGAGTTTGGTGCTACATTAGATGCTACTTTAGCATTTCTGATGTTTTAAAGTATTGAATAGCATCAATACAATTGTGGCTACAACTTTCCTTTAGGTTGCTATACCTAGATTTGCTTGGAATACTTTCATTTAGCCACCTCTATGAAGCATGCAAGTTGAAGTATCATTTCCATTATGATTTTTAGTATGGAATTTGGTTACAAGTCTTTCCTACACTAAATGCTTGTACTTTGAAGCTTTTCAACTCTTTATAGCCTTGTAAGAGAGTAGACATTGCCCATTTTGGGTTAGACTCTCTCATGGCTACCTTCTTGAATATGGATAAGTTCAATGGTAAAGGCTTTCACACATGGCAGATGAAAGTTAAGTTTGCATTGATGAGGGAAAACCTCTGGGGGCTTGTCAAACCTACTTCAACTTCTTCTTCAACAGCCTCTAATGCTGGAGAATCCTCAGCTCCTACACCCGGCATGAGATCCTGCTAGAGAGGAGAAAGCCTATGGCATTATTGCTCTTGGCTTAGGAGATGACTATATTCATCACATTTCTGATTTGGAGTCTCTTTCTGAAGCTTGGCAGAAGCTTGATATTATTTTTGGTGCTAGCTCTCACATCTCAAAATTGTCACTTAAGATTGCTTTCTTTGAATTGAAGATGGCTAGTGGCACTCCCTTGGCTGCCCATGTCAATCACATGCGGAGTCTCATGACTCAACTTGCTTCTATCAGCTCTCCAATCACTACAGATGATGCAATGGCAGTATTGCTCAAAAGTATGCCTAAAGATTATGATCATGTTGTTACCACATTGAAAAATTTTCCTAATCCTACTCTTGAAGGTCTTATTACTGCTCTTCAAGAAGAAGAAAGGCACAAGGAAATCCGGAGAGGCAATGACACAGCCTATGCCATAAAAACTCAAATGGGCAAGTTTCAACCTTGCAAACATTGTGGGAAGACTAATCACCTCTCAAAAGATTGCTTCAAGATCAATCCTTGCAAATATTGTGGCAAAAACAATCACCATGAAAAATTTTGTAAGGCCAAAAAGGAAGCAACTACAAAACCAGAAATTGCCAATTTACTTTCAGTTGATGTGCCTCCACAAGATGAGGCCTCCTATGATGATTATGCTTTTTGAACCATCTCCATATATGCTCTAGATCTCTCTTTTATGTTGAGTCAAGGTACATTGCCTAGATAGTCCTCCAAAATGAATGGAATAAACTATTGTGTTCTTTGTAAACACCTCTGGTCACCATATGATGTAGGCCATGTGTATGTGTTTTGCTCCATGGTACCTCATGCAGACATTGTGTGCATGTACATGCAGGGGAGATAACCATTGGAAGGTCTTATGTATCCCTTTGTTTGACTTCACACCCTTGGGAACCCTTGCTAGCATGAGATCCTAGCCATAAATTTATCCTTGACCACCATGAGATGGCATGAGAAACTATGAGACTAGATGTATCTTTGACATAGCCCGAGGCATTCCCTTGAGGGGGGGTTTGATGGGATATCTCAAGGATTAGTGCGGTCAGTCATGGGATGCCTTCCCACACTTGCATTTTGAAGCCGTCCAGCCATCAGGCCACACATGGCCCCCATCTGGTGTCCAAACCAGGACCTACCAGATAACCGAGCTACTAAAATGCCTTCTCCTCATATGGGGGGGCTTACAAGTAGAGTTAGCTAGTTCCCATGTAGTTACACGAGTGGAGCATTGATATCTAACAGAAAATTCCCTTGATTACTACTGGATTGACCGCCTTGGTCGTACTACTTCTTACAGCAATCTCTTTCATAGTGTCCAAACTTGTGACAGTAGTTGCACTGAATGTTTAACATGTTGGTGGATGCATTCCCTTGTCCTTGAAATCTTCCTCCGTTGGAATGATTTCCTCTTTGCTGATTCTGATGTTGCTGAGGATGATGCTAATGCTGACTTTGATTTGTTGCTGATGATGACTACTTTTCTTGTATGATCTGCCTCTGCCTCTGCCTCTGCCTCTGCTTCAGTCTGAAGCTGTGAATGCCTGATCATTAGAATGACCTTTAGGTGCTTGAATTGCCTAAGTCCTGAGTTCTTCACAAAGTAGAACTGACTGAAGTTCTTCCAGTGTTGAAATTTGCCGTTGAATGGCAATTCTCTGGACTAGATTCTCGTATCCCTCTCCTAGTCCATTCAGAATGACTTGAACCATTTCTGTGGGATTCATAGTCTCTCTTGTTGCTGCAGTCGATTGTTGTAGTCTTTTATGCGGAGTACATAAGCATGACTGGTTTCGCTACTGTTGCAAAAACTCTGGTTGATTTGGTTTCTCAGGGTGAGAATCCTGGATGTGTTCTTGGACTCGTAGAGAGTTGCGAACATATCCCATGCTTCTTTTGATGTCTTAATTGTGTTGAGATGTCCTAGCATGACATCTTGCACATTCTGCTTGATCAGATGATAGGCATACTTGTCTTTCTTATCCCATTCTGCCTGAGCTTGGCAAAGGTAGGATTTTCTACAGGTGTGGAAACTATTTGTGTAGCTGTAGACCCCTTGTAGATCCTGTTGCTGGTGCTGTGACAACAGATGGAGTAGAGCTACTGGTAGATCATCCAATGGTCTAGGTGTAGACCCATCGATATTCTCCCATTTGTCTTGAAGTACAAGAATGGTCTCCATTCAATATTTCCATGTACCGTAATTGGAGTTGTCTAACTTAGTAGATGCCTCCAGATTGAGGTTGCTAGTTGTAGATATGGTGCAAGAAATGTACTCAAAAGTGTCGTGAAAATATCTGTATGAAT
Organism: Dipteris shenzhenensis; assembly: GCF_047967505.1. NCBI lineage: Eukaryota > Viridiplantae > Streptophyta > Polypodiopsida > Gleicheniales > Dipteridaceae > Dipteris > Dipteris shenzhenensis. Next base: position 9,828,106 of record NC_141599.1, read on the forward strand.
CAACTATAAATACACTGACTATGCCAAGTGAAATCTCTGAACCGTCGGTGAAGATGGAACTACAATATATAAAATCTGAACTGTATTACAAGACTTGTGGCAATGATGCTGGGAATAGTCAAGAGGCTTTACAAGGCTGAAATGATGTGCACAATGCTGTGAGATAACCGAATAGGCTTTACAATGGTGGCATGTGTGTGTGAAATCAAGTGCGATATGCCCACTGAAACAATTTGCAATGCCTCTGTACTCTCTGAAGTCTACTCACTGAACTGATGAACGTAAGGTTTCAGGTAATGTAATGAATGGACTGACTCTGAGTAGGTACTAGTTGAGAATTTTGAGCATGGCTTAGATTGGCAACTTGGGGAAATTCAAAGCGTCCCCTCTATGGCAATCTAGTCAGATCTATACCAACCGTCGATCGATGAAAGAAGTGCAAATAATTCCTTTTCTTTTGTTCTTTTTAAGTGTTGGGTCAGATGCGTTGATGTAGAGGAAAATGTGTGTGAAGGAAGTGGTTTTGTTAGCAAGGCTCAAATGTGAGTGTAACTTGCATCAAAATGTGCATATGATCTGACGAGCATGTAGAGCACAAAAATACGAGCGACTTTCCTTTTTGGAGCGCCCTCAAATTCTTCCTGGATCAAGAGATACGACTTGATCTAGGTGGAGGGGCAAAAGGAGTGCAAATGGTGCTCAATGATGATGTGTCACTGTGGGTCACATGCAGTGATGATGTGGCACCATGCTTAGCAAGAGGTGTGCCAGTGGAGTCCTATGCTGAGGTGGTAGGAGTGGTCACATGTAGTGACTATGGAGCACTGTGTGTGCCTGTAGAGGTCAGTGCTGACTGGACAGCTGAGGTGGCACATATGATATCAGTAGATGATGTGGCAATGATGACATGGCACTGATGATGTGTTTGATGACATGTCATTGATGACATGTCCCTAATGATGTGGTAGTGATGTGTCCCTAGTGACATGGCTACCACCGTGGTAGATGACATGGCACTTAGAGATAAGGGTGCCACATGGCACACTAAATACCTAACCTAGGTGCTACCTTATCCTGCCATGTGTTGATTGCTGGGAAGCCAGAATCTTGTGAGGATTCTAATGGAATCTATGGAGATTCTATCTGCTTGCGGATTTTCATCACAGTTGTAGAAGCGGGCGCTATGTTGGACGTCAATGGAGAATCAATCATGGAGAAGCTCTCAGGAGCTTGACTCATCGGTGGGAGCCTTTGTTGGAGTTTGCGAGTCGGGTCGATCAAGGAGATAGGCATTGGCATTGGTCGGTTTGCATTGAAGGACGTTGAAGTGCTAACCGAGGAGGTTGATTACTTGTGCTCCCCTAACCCGATTTGTAGATGCAGTTGGAGCCGTGAGCCTCGTAGAAGGAGCTTTTGATACTACTTTTTGCTCGAGCTGGAGCTACATGCTCTTTAGCCATGCAGGAGCTGTTGTAGAAGCCGAGGGTGTATGGACATTGTTGCTGCTACAGATGGTTGATGCCAGCACGTGGTTGGTGTTAAGGTTGGCGGGTCAACTTGAAGCTTGGAGGCATTGCTTCTGGAGCTTGGGTTGAGTAGGAGACCTTGGGGTGTGTTGGAGATGGTGGAGTCGCCCATTTGTGATGGAAGTGCTGGGATGTGGGCTGGCTTGTGTAGTGAAGATCCATGGGTATAACACTAGCAACAAAATGGTGTATCATGTGAGATCGACTATGCAAAGCATATCCAATGGACACAAGACTTTACACGTTCCTCAACCTAGGCAGTATTGACTTATGTGCAAAGTGGCATCCCCATCCGATAAGTACTTGTTTGAAAAATACACCTATTTGGCAGCCAAGCGAAAAATCAAAGTCCATTAAATAATTCTCTAGCCCCCCACATTTGAATTGTTCTTAAACACCTAGAAGGCTAGAAGGAGCACCCCCGAATTGCAATCTTTTCCTCATTGGTTTTGAGACTGAAAGCTTTCTACGATCTACAACAGGCTTGCGAAAGCTTTGGAAATCATGGAAAGAAGTTGTCTCTAATGGATGGAAATCTCCTTCAAGGTCGACAACAAAGGGAGACTGTGTACGAGTCATAAATCAGACCTTTAAAGGCAAGACAAGACTCATAGAACTGGTAGAGGAAAGCCGCCATAGCTGGCTTGCACTGAGTTAAAAGTCATATCACAATCCTCCATCCAGGCTGTTGGACAGCCACAAGGTGCTCAAAAACTCAAAATTGCTATTTTGATTGGAGGACCCATCCATCAAAGTTCTACTTCGAGTTCCTTATGGTCTTCTCCAAGCTCTATGCTACATCATGCAAGTGTCAACCCTTCAAAATTTTAACTTTTTTGATATCTTAACCATACAATCAGACCCTAATCATCCTTTTTGTAGCAATGGCTCTTTTTTAGAAATATAACAATGGCTCTTTCTCGCTGCCATATGAGAGGGATAAAAGTGATCTAGAGGAATGAGACTCAAGGTTAGCTGAAGAACAAGAAGAAGAAGGAGAGAGAGAAAGAGCAGGAGAAGAACCTATAAGAAGCGGAAACTTATATTTTGTATTAAGGCTTATGACAAATCTTTACATCAAAAGCTTTCATTAAAAAGACAAAAGCAGTTTGGAAGGGATGGGACTCAAGGTTGTAGCCGAAGAAGAAGAAAAAGAAGAAGAAGAAGAAGAAGAAGAAGAAGGAGGAGGAGGAGGAGCAGGAGCAGGAGAAGAAGAAGAAGGAGCAGGAGAAGAATCAAAGAAGCAAAAACTTATATTTTTTATTAGGGCTTACAACAAATCTTTCATGAAACAGCAAAAGCTTCTCCCCAACGATCCTACAACACTATGAAACCACTATGGGCTTAGAGCCCAAAGGGCTCAACATACGAAGGGTATCTTTCTTCTCCTTAGCTTCCATCTCCTTCAAATTGTTTTTAGGTTATCCAAATAGGGGGGGGGACAAGGCGACAATACTTTTTAAGCCATTTGCTTTCATGTCATGTGACAATGGAAAAGCTATGTAGATTCAAATATTGACATATCAGATGGCAATCACAAGCTGTTGCTGTTGTGATGGACTTAAGGTGTGGAACAAGCATATGAAGGTGTGAAATGTTTGGCCTTTTCATCATGTTTCTTTGGTACTCTGGATAGGTGAAGATTGGGAGAGCTGGTCCTACGCTACTTCTCACCTTGATGGTTCCAGTTTATTTGTAGCAAAAGCTGAAGCAAAGAAAGTATAAGCAGTCACTTGTGGTGATTTTACCGACGTTCGACTATGATTATGACAATTGACAGCCAGGTAATATGTCAATATCTTATCCATTCATGAGACTTATTCTCGGTGCTTATATTCTCGATACCCAGGGAAGGGCCAGTTCCCTCGAATTATATCTCTTTGGGAAAGGAAGCACGCCACCTCCCCGCCCACACTATGTGTGGTTATAATAATTATATATTACATATTATCATACAAATGTTTTCAATTTCAAAATGGCTTGTTTCCAATCTGAATATTTCTTGCAACATTCCTCTCTTTTGATGCATGTTGTCGATGCGAGGGAGCAAGGAAAGCCAAGCTAGATGTAAGATCGAAAGATACCAACACCTTTACTCATATGATTGTAGTTCATGTGACAATATTGTATACATTGTAATGAGCATCAATTATGAGCTCTTGTGAGCGTCGCCTTATTCATGTATTCTTAAAATCCCAAAATGCACAAACAATATGGCTATCGCCAAGTCAATAATAAAATATCACCCGTGACATTTGCAAGGATGATCAAGTCCCAACAAAACCCTGTGTCGTGTCTCTCTTACTCATTTGCTTTTTTTCTTTAAAATTCTAATAGACTACTAGGAGTCACGATTAGTTTCGAGTTAGAAGTTATGTGCTCCATGATGGAAGGGTTGCCTCCTGCAAATCTAGTTTAATACACAGTTTTACTTTTCGCGAAGAAAAGGCCGTTGGTTGGATGGCATGGTTTACAATCCATCAAAGGTTGGGGTCGCGTGTAACGTAATCTCAGCCGTTGGATTCAAAATCTTACAGAATGGGAATTTTTCTTTTGCCCAGAAAAGTTGCCCGCACTCAGAATGCGAACGTGGCATGCTTCCCCATGCCTCTTACGGAAGGGAAAGGGGGGGGGGGTGTCAATCTTTCGCCCTCATAAAATGGCTCGTTAGAAACCTGCAAGAAAGAAAGAACGAATTCCACAACCTTGTAATAAATATGAGTGTTAGTCATAAGCAACTTTGTCAATCTCAATCTCACAGCCAACACAAGTAAGTGTTGTACGCATATGCGAAAAGTGCACGGCCGCCCAGGGGAAGGAATTCGTTCGTATTCCAAATTGAATCATCGATGCTTTAAGAGGGAAGGAATTTTAAGAGGGAAGGAATTCGTTCTTATTGCAAATTTAATCATCGATGCTTTAGGAATTCGTTCTTATTTCAAATTTAATCATCGATGCTTTCGTTCTGTCTTTCTTGTATCGTTTGTACGTCGTGAGACACATCAGATTGACGGTGTAAAGTGCAAGTACGGTTCTCAAATCATAAGAGAAGGAACCCAGAACCCTGCCATGCAGAAGAGGGCGGCGCTGATGGTGAAGCAGGAGCAGGAGGACTTGTTCGGACTTCTTCCGGAACCTCTGTTCGTCAAAATCCTGGCCCTTGCAGCGCTGCCTCCCTTCGAGCTTCGCGAGCTACGCCTGGTGTGCAAATCATGGCGTTCTCTGCTGCTGCGATCTTCAAACCTGTGGGAACCTTGGTCGTCGGCCTTCTCTTCTCAATACTGCTGGATAGTGATGGTGAGAATGTTACGATCCTTATTTACCAAAGAGTTCTTAGTATATTGCATGCCCGCAGGAGGAGGAGGAGGAGGGGAAGGGCAGTGGCACTCGCTCCTCCCTCTTCTCCGCTCTCCACTTATCTGCTCTCATCTCGGAGGCGAGACCGTAATCCGTGTGGCAAACCCTCCGGCGACCGATGAGTTATTTGAGGGGCCGGACATGTCTTGTTGCCTCGCTGCCGGCGCTGGAGGTCTCATGTGCTTCCTGGCTTACGGTCTGAAACGTCCTCTGCCTGGCTTAGCAGAGTTAGAACAGATCTCCTCCCAATACGACTCTGGAATTTTAGATCCGGAGGAATACGCTAATTCTGTATTCGACCAGGATAGTTGCACCCCGCTGGTGCTCAATCCTCTCACGGGCGCTGTCAACATACTCCCACCGACTCACTATGGTTATAATAATGGGTGGAAAACCTTGGCAAACGGCCGGCTTTCCATGTCTATGCATCTCAATTCTGCCACTACATCTTACAATATCGTTCTTTGCGATTCTTCGCTCCGCTATGTGGAGGCTTATGATTCGCGAAGCAGATTGTGGACGGTTGTTTCTGGCGGTTCATTGGGTAGCATTCTTCCGGGCGATGTTCGGAAAGGGGACCTGTTCTCTCTTAAGGTTCCTGATGGCTTGCTTTATTCCTACAGCCTAGAAACGGATACATGGAGTACGGCGCAAACAGGCATTCCGTCTGAAGTCGAGGAGCTGCATCATCACGTTGCCAAAGCCCAAGGTGGACGAGTCGTGCTTGCGACGTATCTAAAGTGTCCGGAATCGTGGGAGCTGCAGGCGTTCGGAGTTTGGGAACTAGGACTATCATCAGACGGAGCTTGGAGGTGGGAGGCAGTGGCAAGAACACCCCGTCAATTGTACTGGGAGGAATGGTACGACAACGAAGAAGACAACACTTTCTTCAAATTTGTTGTATACGAGAATGTGATATGCATGACGGGTGGGAATTCTGTGGAACTCTTCCGTCCTATTGTTTACGACCTTGCTCTGGATTCCTGGTATGAGTTACCTGAGAAGGAGGACGCTCTAGGGCTCTTTGCTTTCCGGCCCACTTTTAATACCATGGTTTAGTGGAGTGGATGGCACATTCCTCTCATCAAGGGGTATGTGACTCATCCCGATGATCTCCCTCCATGAGAACTGGCTGCCCGCATTCGATTCCCTCTATCCCTCTAGATGGCACATTTCACACTCCGTTATTGCACGTTGTTTTGAAGAACCCTGAAAGCATGGGCTCTCATGACGTTAATCTTAAAAATGTTGTTGGTTGCAGTGTGTCCTTTCCAATTTCATAAATGTAACAGTTGCAATTTTTGCAACGATATCAAATTATTTTTGTGAATTGGGATTAAACAATGTGATTCTTATTAGTTCGTACCTTCTTGGGTTAGTCATTACACGGGGTAGTAGAGATCCCATAATTCAAGAAAGGGAGGGATTGGGGTGAGAGCTCACGACCACCAACAAAAGGGAAAGTGGATGGAGTGGAGTTGGAAGGGGACTTGCAATAAGGGAGAGACATTGAGGGAAGAGGCAAGGCTACTACACAGCCTAAGCCTTTAAAAAACGGGAATAGCTCAAAGGATGCATGTACAAGAGAGGAATTGACTAATATGGGAGCTCAACTGGAGGGACCATCTCAACTTGGAGGACAAAATAAACAAGTCTCATGTCAATCCAATCAATTGAATAAGAGCTCGTTGACCTATTGATTAGAGATAAGGTAATTGCTTATTCCATTTGCACTAGATTCAACAATACTAAGAGTTAGGAATTTGCGGTAAAATTGGAGTCAACACTTGTCTTAATATTGATGTGAGTGGCCACTTATTTGGGATTACCAATCCAATAGCACTTCTCCATGTATCATTGCAATCCTTTTCACTTCGGAGATTTGAATTAATATGGGTGATCAAGTAAACTAAATGGAGCTTAGTGTGCCTACAAGGTTGCAAATTGTGATGTTGTGATTGTCACTGTGATTGTGTGCTTGATACTTGGTTATCCATATGAACGTGGAAATTGGAGCTTAGAATGTTGCATTTTTTAAGAAATTCTTTGAAATGCATCAAGAAGATAGAGCCAATGTTGTATATCTAGATGACCGATGAAGGAGGGGTCACCTAAGTAATAAAACTACTTAGAGAAATCTCCCTAAACAATTATAACAGTGCAATTTAAATTTGCTATGCCAAATGTATCATATGTAGAATGAAGAAACGTGTAGAGCCTTGTGATTCTTATGGAACTAGCAACTACTCTAGGGGAGGGGGCTCACAAGGCCTAAAAACATGTGCGATTATGATTTGGAAATTGTGATCTACCCCTATGGTCAAAGTATTCAGAGAGTCCAATTGCCTCCAAGTTAGGAAATTTCTCTCATTCCTTCATTTTTGGAAATCATACCTAAAAAGGGGGCAAGATAAATCTCAAACACACATGATAAGACAGAGTAGGATGACGTGTAAGGAAGCCATAAGGTAAGCATCGTAAGGAAGCCATAAGGACGCCATAAGGAAAGCTATGGGTGATTGCATTAGCGAAGCAAGAAGCATGATGAACGGAATGAAGCACAAGCAGGATGAAGTGAACCTGTGGAGAAGCTATGAGGAGGTGAGAATCAAGAGGAGCAGGCCCTACAATCCATCTCCCTTAACTGTGAAAGGAAGATGATGAGCTAAATGAAAACAAGGAGGAGTGTGGGAAACCATTAAAGTTACACAGGCACACTGCTGAGAACTCGAGTGCAACAAGGACATAAATAAAGAGAGCATAACGCAATATCAAGAAGAGCGTGTAGATTAAGGACGTGCAGGAGGGGAGTGGGTAGTGGTGGTTAGGGGTTGGGTGGTGGGTAGGGAAAAATAAAGGGTCTAGTATTAAATAAGGAGTGATTACGTGAAAAGTGGGTTAGCATGATTAGGGGGTTAGGGACTGGTTAGGGGAAGCACGCGGTTTGGGATTGAGGTGTGGGCTATGGTAGCAATATAAATAGGGAGGGGGACAGCAAGGGGGGTGCTTGTCTCATGCTATAAGTATGCATATATATATATATATATATTCTACCAATAAATATTTGGAAATCACAGGATGTAGCTAGGTGGGAGGGGAGAAGACATAACAAGGGTTATAAAGAATAAGAAATAAGATGCTAAAAAAATGCCATAACAATCAACAATAAAGAATCACGTCATCTAAATTTAAAAAAGGGGGGTTTTGGGGGGGAAATTTTTATTGACTAGGGAATGGTTAGGGCAGAGTTTAAATAGGGGAAGAACCAAGTTAGGGGGGTTTTCATAAATAAGAAAGTGGGAAAAAAAGGGAGGAAGGGAGGGTTGCTTGTAAGAAAATTTTAACTGGGAAAATTTGTGTGTGTGTGTGTGTGTTTAGATTTAATAGTCCCATCAATAAATGAGCCATACAATTCATTCCACCATTTGGATAAAAAGTTATATATGATAGAAGTACAAAAATATATTTACGACATCAAAGTTGGGAATTGCAAAAAATTGAGAGTTTGCAAAAATTCTAATAAAATTGAGAATCTTTACTCATATTGACTTTGAAATAGGAACACAAGATTGGAAAAGGGTGTCGAATCCATCAGGTAGTCCAAGTTCCAAGGTTAGGGTCCATTTACATGCCACCATCCAAACCAACCAGTTGTTCGAACAATGAAGTTGAATTTGGGCAGATAGGTAATGCATGTATCCCCTAGCTTGTTATCGCTTTACCAAAGAATGTGAACAAACCTTTCAGAATTCTTTTAAAAAAATTAATTATTTTAATGAAACTTATCATAACTCACAATATCTAGAGGGAATACCACTAATGATATCTAGTTTTTCATGTGTGAATGTATATGTGCCAATTTAAGCAATATGGGGGTTAGGTGCCAATTCAACCAATATGGGGGGTAGTCCACATCCAGTTGTGACATAAGTTAAAAAAGACCCATGGGGAATAGTCAACAACCATCAGAGATCATCTCGATTTCTAACAAAAATAATCAAGGAGGGTGTTCAACATTCTTGATTGAATCATATGAACTAAAAAAGTTAGATGACCATAAACAAATTAAAACAAATCCTTAGTGAAAAAAATGGTAGCCTAAGTATAAGGTCAAGAAACTCCTAAGAAAAAAGAAATGAATGACTAAAAATGAACTCCTATACTAAGAAAGCAAAGAGGGTTAATCCTAGTATAGAAGTTAGAATAAACCATAACATAGGAGGCATAAATTACTTGCATAGTTAAATGTTAATAAGAGTGTTAATAAATGAAAAAAATAAAGAATTAAGTTTTTAATCATTTTTACTTTTTTTAATAGAAGATAAGAGACTATTTTAGAAGCTTTTTAGAAGGGTACGGTTAGGCTTATCATAAAGGGAAGGAAGAAAAAAGGGGTTACGAAAGAAGAAAGCATATGCTGGTTAAAAGGGAGAGAAGTATATATAAATAAATAGAAATTAATGAAAAAAGTAAAGTAAAAAGGTAAAGCAATTTAAAAATTTATGGAGCAAAATTTTAATAAAAGAATATAATACAATAAGAGAAAAAGAGTACAATAACTTAGAGAGAGTAGATTATGACAAAGAGAACAAAAAATTAGGGGCTGAGGAGAGTAAAAGGGTTAAGCACATTAAATTAAATACATACATAAGTATATATGTAAATAAATAAATAAATAATATATATATAATCTATTTATTTATTTATTTATATTGATACAATAGGTTAGTGAGGGACAAAGAAAGAAATAAAGAGAGAAATAGGTATAGAGAAGGGATTAAAACGTAACAAAGAAACATGAAATAAATAAATATATATATAAGTAGGAATAAATTACTAACCAATTAGAACTATAAAGTTAACGTAAAAGCCACACTAACAATAAACAACTGACAAGGAAGCAATGGCATTCCATGCCATCATAAAAAGGGCCAACAGTAAGGAATAAAGAGTCTACGCCATATTTGACAACCACCAAGGAGCCAGTGGCAAAGATAGAAAAGGTGGCTTGATCGAACACGCAACCATGCAGCACAATCGATTGCTAGAGAGGGGGTGATTTAACAGCAAGTAGTAAGCACGGTTTGGAGAAGACTAAGAGCATGTTGAGAGAACCAACCATTATGATTAGAGGAAATAACTGCCAAAGGTGCACGTAAGCTCTGAGGAAAGACTTCTTGGCCCATGCATCTAGAAAGCCACGAAATGACAAGGCATGGCGACCACTCTACACACATAAGATGCCACACATGAAGAGCTAGAAGCGGACTGAGAATGCAAGGCAAAGGATAAGATCGTACATAAGAGACAAGATGAGAGGTGGGTTGTAGCATCAAGGGTCGTAGTATCAAAGGAATGAAAAAAGAATGGAGAACCACCTTTTGTCGAGGCTATGAAGCAGGTGATCATAGGAGTAGTGTCAAGCCCATAAGTGCTTCAGTTATGAGATCGAACATGGAGGCACAGTTGCGACACTCCAAAGCTTATGCAGCCATGAGTTGAACAAAAAGTGCAACAATTACAGTTGAAGCTACCTTGAGAACTTGAGAGCACATAGTTTAACTGCAGAGAGGGACCAACGAAGGAAATGAAAAAGGGAGAAATTAAGAGGCACCTTTGCGATAAGTAAGAGGGAGGCAAATACAAAGAAGGCAAGACAGAACCAGGTAACAGAGCCAAGGTGGGGGTAAAGTAAGTGGCTTTGAATTGAGGAGCAAAGGGCCATGGAGAGGAAGAATACGGCAGCAAGCTTATGGGCGCATGTAAGGGATGACCAGCCAACTTGGTCTTCACATAGTTGCAACGCGTAGTAGAGTAAGGTAGGGAGTCATGAGGCAAGGCAAGGCAAGCACAGGGAAATTGAATAGAGGCAAGGCAGGGAGTTAAGCCACAAGTGAGAAGATGCAAGCACTTAAGGAGGAGAATCAAGCACTTAAGGAGGAAATGTAAGCACATTGGGAGCACTCACGACCAATAAGGGAGGGTGGCAGTGGGTAACAGAGCAAGTGGTAGGTGGGTATGTAAGACTAGGTAACAGAGCAAGTGGTAGGTGGGTAGGTAAGACTAGGGAGTTGTTAAGTAAAGGGGGTTAAGTTAGGGGGAGAAAAGTGATTCCTATAAGAAAATTATGAAGGATAATAAGAAAATAAGAAGGGAAGGAGGTAAAGACAAGATCCTTTCCGAAATTCCTTGTTGAAAATTAATGAAAATACTGCTCAAACCCAGCATATAATGCTCATACCAAAAACTAATTCATGCCAATACATCAACTTAGCATAAAATGGTAAAGCATAAGAAAAGGGGGAGGGAAGAAAGTAGGGAAATTTTGTGTAAAATTTGACAAAGGCGTGGGAGGGGTTGGGAGGAACAATAAAATTAATAATTTACTTTTAAAACTTTGAAACAAGAACTAAACATAGATGTAGAAAAAAGGGGAAAGGGGCTGGAAATTTTCACTCAGAAAAATGTGTGTGTGTGTGTGTGTGTGTGGAAGATTTGATAACACCCCTTTGCATAGTGAAAAGATAAAAGAGCGAAGCTAGACAATAGAATAAGACTAATTATATTAACGGAAAAGTTTGTATAGATGGGAGAATCCCTGTTTATAAAGGAAACTAGCAATGGGTCATTTTGTAGAAATAACTTTGTGGAAACTGTATAGAGGTTGAGCTTGGATAAGTCCTGGCAAGCATCACTTTTATTGAAGAGGGGAGTCTGCCTACCTGCCACCATCCAATAAGAAAACATGGTTAGAACTAGCTTAGCATTGATTGGGAAGACAGGTGTCATAAACACCCCTCCCTTGTTATCAGGGTCACAATAAAATCGAAGCTTAAATGCAAACTTAACCAGCTCGATGTAGAAACATAAGTAAAAGATGGGACCATAGGAATAAGGTGAGAGGGAAGAAACTTAACAGAAAGAGGTAAATGAAAGAAAGATTTAAAGTAAGTAACTATAGAGGGGAAAGATAAATGTATAGAGAAGAGGGGGGAAATTATATGTATAAGAAGGAAGGAGGGGGAGGGGGGGGGGAGAAGGGGGTTAAGAGGAAAATTTTAAAGGAATAAATATAGGGAAAATATATAAAAAGAGAGGGGTTTGAGAAATGAAGAGTGGATTTTGATGAGTGAAGTAGAGGGAAGGGGGATTATAGAGGGGGAAATATAAAAGTAAATTATAACTAGAGAGGAGTCTTTAGATTTTAATTTTACAAAGAAAGGGGGGGCATTGACTTTAATGAATGAAGTAGGGGAAGGTGTTAGTAAAGAGAGAGAGAGAGAGAGAGTGGTGTAGGGGAGAGAGAGTTTGGAGGGAGGGAGTGATAGCAAGAAAGGGATGTTTTAAGGAGAGAGGAAATGGGGAGAGAGAGAGAGAGTTTGGAAGAGGGTAAGAGGGGATAAATAGAAAGGGAACGAGAGAGAGTGTGTGAAAAAATTATGATGTGATAAGAAGGGGGGGAAAAATTAAAGGTTAATATAAATGAATTGTAGAGAGAAGGTAAAGGAGAGAGAGTGTGTGTGAAAACAATTATGGTGTGATAAGAAGTGGGAAGAAATAAAAGGTTAATATAAATGAAGGTCAATATATACAAAAATTATGGTGTCCACGGGCATGCAAGTGCATTGAATGCAGACTATGCAGAGGCAAGTGTGCGGCAGGTAGGAAGTAGCACAGAGGTACTTCATAGCAGTAGGACCTAGGCGAGGCCGTGAGAGACATGCACGTATAGCACAAGGAGCAGGCGACTACAAGCAGTGCAAGGAGCTTAGTTGAAGTTAGAGCCGCGTGCGGGTGAGAAGGGTAACGATCAATACGAGGCGGGAGGAGCATGCACAGTAGGGGGTTGAGGGAGGGATGGTAATAAGGGTGAGTAGATGGGTTGAGCATGCGAAGAAGGAGTTTCTAGTCAATCAACGAGTGGGGAAGAAGGTGAACCAATGGGAGAGCAAGATGAGCCAATTGACGAACCAATGGGAGAGCAAGAGAGTTGGAAGTGGGAAGGAGTGAAGCTTTAAATAGGTGAGTGAAACGCAATCGGGGAAGTCAGGGAGTTGAAAGAACCAGCGAGTCGGGAGTTGGAAAGGTAGGGAGGGGGTGGTTTGGAGTAGTTATGTTTGGGAGAGAGGTTAGCGTAGGTTAAGAGTGAAGGAAAGAGTAGTTAGGGGAAGGTGAAAGAAAGGGGGAAATAATGGAATAGTTAGGGGGGGGGGATAAGGAAAATTAGGGATAGTGGAATTAGGGAAAATTAGGAAAGAAGGGGATTTTGGAAAATCAGGAAATTTTATGAAGAAACAAGGAAATAATTAGGAGAAATAGGAAATAATTAGGGGAAATTAAGAAATTCAAAAAATAAAGAAAACTAGGAAGAAACAAAAAAATAGGCAAAATATAAAAAATTAGGAGAAAATTTTAGGAATAAAATTTTAAAAATTAGGAAAAAATATGGAGAAAATTAGGTAAAATTAGGTAGAAAATAGGAAAAAATTGGGGGGAAATTTAGAAAAAGTAGGGAAATTTAGGAGGGAGAAAATAAGGGAACTTAGGGGGAGGGATATAAAAATAAATTTAGGGAATTAAGGAAAGATTAGGAAAATGAGGGTAAACAGGGAAAAAGTAGGTAAACGGGGAATTTTAGGAGAAAGAGAGCAGAGAGAAGGGTAGAGAGAGGGTGAGGAAACAATTTTGGAGAGAAAGAGAGAGGGAGGGAGGGAGAGAGAGAGAGAAAGGGGAAAAGGTAGTTTTAAAAGGTTTTCGAAGGAATATAAAGGGAAGAAAGTAAAAAGGAAAAAGGGATTGTGTGTGTGTGTGTGTGGGCGCGCGCGCGTGTGTGTGTGTGTGTGAGAGAGAGAGAGAGATCACCAGCATCCATGAAGAGATTTGTTTACATCGCATATGCTAGCACGATCTAGTGAATAGTGAGGGACCCCTCCCCCTTAAAAATTTGACCTAGAGAGAGAGAGAGAGAGCGAGAGAGAGAGAGAGAGAGAGAGAGAGAGAGAGAGAGAGAGAGAGAGAGAGAGAGAGAGAGAGAGAGAGAGAGAGAGAGAGAGAGAGAGAGAGAGAGAGAGAGAGAGAGAGAGAGAAGTGGCTATCATGATGATGCAGGTAAGTGTAGAGAGGGAGGTAGTTTAGAAGGATTAGTTTCATGTAGTTTAGTATGTAGTATAAATTTAAAAAAGGGGAGAAATAGCTTAAAAATAGGAAAATTGAGTTATGGGGAAAATAGTAAAAAATCGTAAAAAAAAGCTTTAAAAAGCAAAAAATAACTTAAGAATAGGAAAATAAAAAATATAGGGAAAATATTAAGGAAGAAAGGGATAATAAACAAGAAAAGAAAAAGTAATAAGGTAATATTAAGAAAAATTAAAAAGGGAAATGAAAGATTAGGAGATAAGGACAAAGAGTATAAAATTTAGAAAAAACCAATAATATTAGAACATAGAAAACTTATGGAAATTTAAAGGAAAAGTAGAAAATTTAAAGAAAAGACATAAGGCCATTGATAAAGGATAAAAATGAAAAAGGAAAGGAAACATAAGAGAAAAAGGAAAAGAAAAAATGAAGGAAATTTTTGAGGTAGGTAAAATTTAAGGAAAATTAAAGAGAAATTTAAGGAATATATAAGAAAAACAAGAAAGAGAGAGAGAGAGAGAGAGAGAGAGAGAGATCACGAGCATCCATGAAGAGATTTGTTTACATCATATATGCTAGCATGTTCTAGTGAATGGTGAGGGACCCCTCCCCCCTAAAAATTTGACCCAGAGAGAGAGAAAGAGATAGAGAGAGAGAGAGAGAGAGAGAGAGAAGTGGCTATCATGATGATGCCAGGTAAGTGTAGAGAGGGGGGTAGTTTAGAAGGATTAGTTTTGTTGTAGTTTAGTATATGTAGTATAAATTTAAAAAAGGGGAGAAATAGCTTTAAAATAGGAAAATTTTGTTATGGGGAAAATAGTAAAAAATCGCAAAAAATAGCTTAAGAATAGGAAAATAAAAAATATGGGGAAAATATTAAGGAAGAAAGGGATAATAAACAAGAAAAGAAAAAGTAATAACGTAATATTAAGAAAAATTAAAAAGGGAAAAGAAAGATTAGGAGATAAGGACAAAGAGTAAAAAATTTAGAAAAAATTAGTAAGGTTAAAACATAGAAAACTTATGGAAATTTAAAGGAAAAGTAGAAAATTTAAAGAAAAGACAGAAGGCCATTGATAAAGGATAAAAAGGAAAAAGGAAAGGAAACATAAGGGAAAAAGAAAAAGAAAAGAGGAAGGAAAAATTTGAGGTATGTAAAATTTAAGGAAAATTACAGAGAAATTTAAGGAATATATAAGAAAAACAAGAAAGAGAGAAAGAGAGAGAGAGAGAGAGAGAGAGAGAGGAAAGTTTAAATTAAAAATAAAAATTAAAAAATTAGATACAATTTAAAAAATACAAAAATACCATATATAT
>NC_141599.1:9845940-9930590 GCF_047967505.1 Dipteris shenzhenensis
CATCATCCATGCACTGGGTCTAAGTGAGAGTAGCAAGTCTACGTCTTAGGTGAGAATAGAGCAGGATCCACACCACATCATCTTTTGGTAAAAAATGAGTCTTCACCATTGATAGTCCAATCCTCTATGCTATAATAGTTTAGCTCATCTCACTGCTAGCTCCATGTGTCCACTTGCACTCCATTCACCAAGACATTCACGCACCAACACGCGGCTAGGGTCACATCGTAATACTCCCAATTTTATCCGCCGCATCATCTGCACCACTTCATATGCACTTACACACACTGAGGTATAGTCCATAGAAGTCAGTTTGGCAGTCAAATTCCTTAGTAGGGTCCACGAACTTGAGTCATTGCTACTATAAAAATAATGTAGGGACTGATAGTGTGATGACTAACTCAATCAACTACTATACAAATAACAGAGCGACTCCTCACATGATGAGCTAAAAATAAAGCTAGTCTTACAACCATATTGATGCCACCCACTACTTTATTGATAACGTCCTTGCCTCTAATGCTATGACAAGCTATCCCATTAATGCCAATCTCTGCTTTAATAAAGCTAACCGTTGCTCAAATAATGCTCCCCCGTTTATCAACGTTGTTGTGCTATATTTCCTGCTAGCAAATGCCAATCACTGCTTTATTAAATCTAGTCACCATGCTATTGCTAAAGTTGGCCCACTGCTTTAACAGGTACCCTATATAAATAGCCAGCCTCATTCTCTAGGACCTCACTTGATCTCATACCGAAACTCTGTTGGATTTCATTTTGAATTCCCACGGCCTCAAAACGCTCCCACAATCACTTCTACCCCTCCTTAATCTACATGTCCACCACCTCTTTACACTTCATAAGTGTTCATGACCTCTTCTCTGCCAAGGAACTCATTGGTGAAGTTTCATCTGCCCTCATTAAGTCACACCTTCGTCATTTCGTATGATATTTATGCCACTACTCGACCAAGTGGAGCAAGAGCAATTTTAGGAGCCCGAATCCTTGGCTCAACACTCTACACGCACACTCCGCAAACACCACAATCAAGACAATACTGAAGTACATAACTTTTTCGCGCATGTAGCACAAGTTATGCAGTTTTCACCTCTCAGCTAAGACTGGCTTGAACAACTACAAGGAGTCATACTGCACTCACAGTTCAAGTGCAATGCCAAGGATTACAGACTTTATTACCACAATGAAGCAGTGTACCAGGCACTCTAAGACCCTGATGTGGTTCCCTACATTTAATCTGTGGGATTGCAGTCGGTAGCAGATAGGTTTACATGCCACCTAAACCTCCACTAGGTAGTGGAGTTTATTGATCATTACAAAAAGGGGACACACACCATAAGTTGGCTATCACCGACTGCCACATCATCTACCACATCACCTATGCCACATCATCTACCATGCCATCTGCCACATCATCAATGCCACATCATCTACCACATCATCATTGTCACATCATCTATTGACATCATCATTTGTGCCACCTTAGCAATGCCACCTCAGTCCTCTAGTCAGCACTGACCTCTACAGGCACACACAATGCTCCACAGTCACGTCATGTGACCACTCCTGCCACCTCAGCACATGCTCCACTAGCACAGCTCTTGCTAGGTATAGTGCCACATCATCATTGCATGTGACCCACAGTGACACATCACCATTGAGCACCATTTGCACTCCTTTTGCCCCTCCACCTGGATCAAGTTTTTTCTTGATCCAGGAAGAATTTGAGGGTGCTCCAAAAAGGAAAGTCGCTTGTTTTTTTGTGCTCTACTTGCTCGTCACATCACGCACACATTTTGGCACAAGTTACACTCACATTTGAGCCTCACCAACAAAACCACTTCCTTCATGCACATTTGCCTCTACATCGATGCATCTGACCTAGCACTTAAAAATAACAAAATAAAAGGAATTATTTGCTGTTCTATGATCAACAAATAATAGGATCTCGTATGCACAGCAAAAGGAGTTGAGCACAGATGTTGTATTATTTTCAAAGCATCCCCTCTATGGCAATTTAGTCTACTCTGATCTAGATCCTGTTAGTACAACATCTGTGCTCAACATTAGTACAAAAGGATTGGCAAAAGATGTGCTCTATGTTCCAAAGCTCAGCAAGAACCTCTTGTTATTAGGTCAAATGACGGAATATAATTACAGAGTCATTTTTAACGATGATGAATGCACTATCAGAGACAAATCCAAAAGATGTCAACTAGTAGCAAAAGGTGTTAAGGAAGGACGCTTATATAGAATGCTAGCTACAGTACCAGATAAGCATGCCATGTCAGCTCAACTGCAATAGATGCCACTATCTACAAAATGGCACAAGAGATATGGTCATGTCAATTTCAAGTACTTGTTAGATCTCAGGAATCAGAATATGGCAATTGGGATTCCACAGCTACAATTTCTTGGAAAAGTCTACGAAGCATGCTGCTTCGGCAAACAAAAGTGAACCAACTTTGGCAGAAGTATCTCTCGTGCATGAGGTATTCTTGATTTAATTCATATAGATGTTTGGGGTTATGCCCAGACATGTAGCATCAATGGTTCACTTTACTCTTGACTTTCATCGACAACTACAGCAGATATTGTTGGGTCTACTCTCTGAAAGGGAAATCTGAAGTGTTTTCCAGATTTCAAGAATTCAAAGCTATGGTAGAAAACCAGATAGGCAGAAAGGTCAAGGTCATGAGATCAAATAGAGGAGGGGCATACATGTCTTCAGCATTCATGAACTTTTGTAGAAATCATGGCATTCGCAGACAATTCACATGTGCAGATACTCCTCAGTAGAATGCAAGAGCTGAAAGGAAGAATGGGACTTTAGCAAACAGTGCTAGAGCAATGCTTAGTGAAAATTCAGATTGAAACCACCAATTATGCTCTTATGACTACCATCATGGCTACAGAAGAGCCAGTGTACTTCGAGGATGCAGTAGGCAAGCCAGAATGACAAACTACTATGAATGAAGAAATGGATGCCTTGTATATGAATAATACTTGGGAATTATGCGACCTTACACTAGGAAAGAAGGCCATAGCAAACAAATGGGTATACAAAGTGAAGTACAATCCATATGGCAGCATTCAAGGATATAAGGCCAGACTAGTTGCAAAAGGATTTGCACAGCAATATGGTCAGGACTATGATGAGACTCATGCTCTAGTAGCAAAGATGGATTCCATATGGTTCTTGATATCACTAGTGACACGGTTCTTGATATCACTAGAGACACTCAGTAAATGAAGTCTACATGCAACAACTAGCAGGTTATGTTGAACTAGGAAAGGAGAATAAGGTTTGCCATCTCAAGAAAAGTATCTACGGCTTAAAGCAAGCACCCAAAAGTTGGTTCAACAGAATTGACAAGTATTTTGCTGGTCTAGGATACATGAAATCCAATGCAGCTCATACTCTTTACTACAAAGTTCAAGGGGAAGACATTACTATTGCACTTTTGTATGTAGATGATTTGATTCCGACAGGAAGCAAGGATAGCTTCATTAGAAAACTGAAACAAGACTTATTTGCAGAGTTTGACATGAAAGATCTTGGACATATGTACTATTGTCTTGGAATTGAGCTCTAGAGAGATTTAGATAGCACATTCATGAGTCAACTCAAGTATGTTGACAGTCTCCTGAAGAAGTTTCATATGGCAGATTGCAAGATTGTAGCCACTCCCATGGAATAGAGTTTGAAACTTACTAAAGCCTACAGTCAATGACAGATACTACAGGCAGCTCATCGGATCTCTTATATATCTGACAATCACATGACTAGATATTTGTTATGCAGTAAGCTCACTAGCATAGTTTATGGCAAATCCAAAACAGTCTCACTGGAATGCAACCAAAAGAGTCTTGTGATACATGAGAGGTACAAGATAGTTTGGGATAGAATACAATGGAAGTCATCCGTAGTTGCATGGATACTGTGATAGTGACTATGCGGAGATCATGAGACCAAGAGATCGACACATGGATATGCATTTTTCCTTGGTCAAGGTGCTATATCATGGTTGTCAAACAAACAACCAACTGTTTCTTTGTCTTTGATTGAAGAAAAATATAGAGCAGTCACTACAGGTGCATGTGAGGCTATATGGCTCAGAAGACTATTGTTAGAAACAGATTACTTTGATGAGTCAAAGCCAACAACAATATAGTGTGATAATCAATTGGCTCAAGCATTGGCCAAGAATCCAGTATATCACTCCAGGACAAAGCACATTGATGTCAGAGGGCACTTCATCAGAGAAAGAGTGTTACTTGGTGACATCACACTGCAGCATTGTGATAGCAAAGAGAATGTTGTAGACATCTTTACCAAACCACTCGGTAAAGAGCTATTCGAGAAACACCGACTAGCTCTTGGTTTGATGCAGAGGAAGGACATTCCCATTAAAGGGGTGTGATGGAATGTAATGCTCAGTCCTTCTTTGATTCCCCAGAATCATCATCGTGAGGGAAGGCCTACTTCATGATGTTGATCTTGAGGGAAGATGTTGAGAGTTCACACTCAACATCATGTGATCATGTGTGCATAGCACCATCATGTGATCATATGTGCATAGCACTAACCTTATAGAGTGCTATAAAGGAAAGGTTTAGATCCCCTAACCCTTACCCTAAATGGGTTTGTATATATTCTATTTTTTAAACTAAATCTAGTGTACAGTTAGTCATGTACAGTTAGTCATTTGTGGTGTGCTCTTCTAACTATACCCTCTCTCCTCATCTCCACTCTTCTCCTCTCCCCTATTCATATTTTGTCACCCCATGAGAAGGGGTGCAAGATTGAATGCTGGGTGAGAAAAAATCCTTCCAGGGCTCCTATCCAGGCATCAATCCATGTAGTACAAATTTGTAGAGCAAGGCCATACACTGCAAGCTCGAGTCAATAATATTCAGACCCCTTCTCCAGTGGGGAGAATGAGGGTCTCCCAAGCCACCCTGGCTACAACATCTGAGGTGCTATCTAAACTACTCCATAGGAATTTTCGGATAGGTCTCATGAGCTAAGCGATAGAACCTCTAGATCTCCACCAACATGAGAAACAAACCAAGCAGTGGCCAACAATACCTGGTTCACAACCACAACTCCAGATGCAAGGTCAAGTTTAGCTAAACTCCAAAAGTTGAGTTTCCTCTTGATACTCTCCAACACGGGAGTGAACTCCTATGCTAGAGAGATTCCCAACCCAACCTGGCATCCCAGATATCTGACGGAGACTCCCCTCTGAATCCAAGTGAACCCTATGTCAATCCCCCAGACTGGAGTGTCCTCATCATTGATCCAAAAGCCATTGGATTTGTTCCAATTAATGTGTGCACCTACCACCACAATGCAAAACAAATCCAATGCTATCCTGAATGAATTCAATGTCTGTGGTGTGGCATCCAAAAATATAGCCGTGTCATCTGCCAACTCATTGTCTAAGAGCTCATCCTCCTTCCTCAAAGGAAGCCTGAGCCCTACAATTCCAACTGGAACTCTAATGTAATAGCTCATAGCCTTAGCCACAAAAAGGAATAAAAAGGGGGCTAGGGGGCATCCCTAATGAACTGTTCTAGTAACTGTCTCCCTTGACTTCACCAATAAGAAACTTTGATTTGTAGAGGGCTGACACCCCTCTGATCCATGCATCTGAGAGCCAAAATGAAAGCCATAGTCTATCCTATCATAAACTTTCTCAAAGTCCAAGAGTAGAATGGCCACTTGTGGCCATTATGCATGGCCCACAATCCGAAGCCTCCCAAAATGAGAAGATGTTATCATGGATAAGATCTGGTAGAAAGGGCTGCAAACGACGAAGGCTGATAGCTTTATCTAGGATTTTGTACAAGGTACCCAGCAAGGTAATCGGTCTCCATTGAGACACTAAATTCTTGCAACCCCCTTTTGGAATCAAATGAATAAGGCCCTCCATAAGTGAGTCTAGCATCTCACCCGAGTCCCATACACCCTGTAGGGCTGAGGTAATGTGATCCCCAATTTGATCCCAAAAAGTAATAAAAAATAAGGGGGTAAGTCCATCTGAACCAGGACACTTGCCCTTATGAAGGGCAGAGAGAGCAACAGTCCTGAACTCTACATTGGTGAAGGGTGCATACAGTCATATCTCGTATCACCAACCCAGGTAAGTGTCGCCAAATAACCACTCTAGCATCATTTGTGGCCTGAGTGTCTGGATTTGTTGTAAGAAGGGAGGCATAGAAATCAGTGGCAACCTGCAAGATAGCATCTGGATGTGTCTGAAGATCTCCACCTGACTGAGTCAACAAGCTATGAAATGCTCTCCCTACTATGTCTGGGGCCAAGAGTAGAGAAGAACTGCTTGTTGACCCTACCTCCCTTTTGTGTCCAAAATGACTCTCTGGTGTGAAAGGCATACTCTGCTCTCTGATCTAAAAGTGACTATTGCTGAGCCCTTGCTGTAGGAAGGCACTCTTGAATCCAAGCATCTGTAGGCCTCTTCTGCTCCTCCCTCTAGAGGGCAACCAACTACTGGTAGATACCTATCTCACGCATGAGGATCTCACTCCTTTTGATATGAGCAACTGAAAGATAAGTCATTGATATCAGAGAGGGCTACGGCTAAGTCTGAAGGAGAAAGCTGCCCATCCTGCAAATGAGATACCTAGTTCCAAAACACTGTCTCTGTAAGGCCCTCTTCTACATAAAAAGAATCTGGAATCCTATTACTGGCAGAGCGGCGCCCTGGGGATCTGAGACCATCAAAACCATTGGAAAATGATCCGAAGTGGACACCCTAGCTGTAATGCAAATAGTACCACCTTTGTCAAGAGCCCAATCATCCACATAAAATCTATCAATCCGTGCATGTATAGGCATTTGCAATCTCCTATTCGACCAAGAAAATAGCAGAGAATGTGGCTGAGTGTGAAAAGCATCATCATGCCAAGCATCCCTACCACTGTACTAAAAAAGGAAGGCATCACACGCTACTCTCTCCAGGGAGTGAATGACACCTTTCCCACCACCCCTTTTGTCTAAGGGCATTTCAACCATGTTGAAATCACCCCCTATAATCCAAGCATCTGCAATATGTGACCAAGGGAGCAGTTCCTTCTAAAAAAGAAGAAGATACCCTCTAGAATTGGGTGCATAAAGGCCTAAGAGACCAACCGTATGCCCATCAATCAAAAGTATAGTCCACTGAGCTCTAGAAGGGACTATATTCCCATGTCCAATCACCAAGGGGAGTATAGAAGAAGAAACAGAAATGCAAGTACCTCCCCTAGTGCCCAAGGCGGGTGACCAAAAAGTGTGGCCTGAAAGAAGCTTACTCGACTTGGAGCATCCAATTTGTGTTCTTGAATTATCAGAATGTCCATGGGACCCCCAGTAACACTTGGATAAAGTTGGTTACGAATCAGCTGCCTGTGGCGGCGGTGAGAAGGCCTTGAACGTTCCAACTGACAATCTTCATCTGTAAGAGGAGGAGGCCAGACGGAAGATCCTACCTGACCTAGTAGTAGAGATTACCCTCTCCTGTGAAAAATTCCTCCTATCAAGAGGAGGGAAGTCAGTTGGGGAAATCACATCCTCCCCTGTTGAGGGGGAAATTCTATCCTGGAAGATGTGCTCCCCAAGCGTGGAGGGTAAAAATTCCTCCTCTACCTCAAACTTAGCCAAGTATGCTAGAACTAAAAATGAATTCCTACGAAGTACCTCTAGCGCAAGAGTGCAAAGGAGCCCTACGGAAGGAGGAATGGAACCAATAACCCCCTTACCATGTAGACAGATGTGGCCACAATTGCATGACCTCACCCACTATTTTGTCATTGTTTTCAAGTAAAGCACGTGTCTCTATAGAAAGGTTCTCCCTAGATGAGCGCTCTTGTATCTAAAAATGGTCAGGAACAGTCTCATCCATATTGACATATGCTTAGAAAGGGGAATCAATTTAGATTGAAACCACCAATTATGCTCTTATGACTACCACCATGGTCACAAAAGGGCCAATGTACTTCAAAGACATAGTTGACAAGCCAATATCGTACTTTACTTTGTAAACCCATTTGTTTACAATGGCCTTCTTTCTTGGTGAAAGGTCACATAAATTCCAAGTGTTGTTTTTATACAAAGTTTCCATCTCTTCGTTCATAGCTGTTTGCCATTTTGGCTTCTCAATTGTGTCCTCAAAGTATAGTAGCTCTTCTAGAGCCATTATGGTAGTGATAAGAGAATAATTGGTGGTTTGAATTTGAATCGCTTTGCATTTTTGAGCATATGTCAACCTAGCTGGTGGCCTACTTTCTCTTGTAGACCATTGGAGTTGCTGCTCTTCTTGGGGGGTCTTTGGTAATTCTTGCTCTTCTTCATCAACCTTTTTTATAGGTGTACTCAGTAATCGGGGTGTCTATCTCCTATGCTTTTTATGTTTTCCATTTTAATTTTTCATCAAATATTACATCTCTGGAGATTATGAACTTTTAGTTGATGGGATCATACAACCTATATGCTTTGCTTTCTTCACTATAGCCAATGATGATGCATTTGGGGTCTGTCATTTGTATGAGCAAAAACCTATGAGTAGGTTTATCCAAGCATGTTTTTCAAGAGATTTAAAAAATGGTATTTCTTTAGGAAACATAGGTTTTTACACTTTACTTTCAGTAGAACTAGATCCCTTTATCATAAAGATATCCTGAATAGCCACTTACTCACTTTCACATAACGTAAATTTTCTTATTCATAGACCTCCATTGTTACCTTTGTTATTACCTAAAAAGAGTTTTGAAAAATAACTTCTTTAAGAAAAATCCCTCATAGTCACTTGCAATGTAATAATATTATACATATACAATTACTTACTTATTAAACACATTTATATCAATATGACAAGAGCTTTCTAGTGTTTTTATAGCATAAATAACAAGACATTTATGGATATATTTCTAAAGAAGTTAAAATTACTATAAATAAGCACTAGCTTGGGCTTACATATCTAGTCTCATAAAATAAATGTAGGATTTAAAACTATATATGCAAAATTTTGTAAAATATAACCCTATAGATGTGCTCAAATGACATTTTTTTATCAATTTGAGTGGCTGAATGACTATATTTGGACATTGTATGTGAAAATTATGACACGTTTAAAAGTATTGTCTAACGTAGTTTCGCTAGCAAAACTACCTTAGAAAACCTATTTGAAAGGGGTTTCGCTAGAAGAATGACGTTGTATGTCTTGCTTCAATGAGGTCTCTTTGGAAAAAACCTTTCATGAAGATAGGTTGAGAGAGGATTTTGAATTTCATCCCATATTGCATAACTGTTGCAAGAAGGATCATAAGGGAATTTTCATAGAGAAATCTATCCACAGCTTAGTGTTCTTCACATCCACTCGAGCACTGAAAGCTGAGAGTTCGTAAATGTTGTTACGCCGTATACCTTTACCAACGACCTTTCCTTGAAGATCCAGGATCTGTGCACCATTTTTATCGAATTGAACTTTGAGGTCTCGATCCGTGATCGCAGAAACGGACAAGTTCCTCTTGATATCTGGCACATAAAGAACATTGGACAACTGTTTTACAACTCCATCTGACTTGAGAGCAATCGTGGGTCCAAGGTTTAGAGAGAGGCTCCAAAGTTTAGAAGAGGTTCCAAGGTTTGTAAGAGGTTCCAAGGTTTAGAGTGGAGTACATGGTGGAGAACTCGTCTCCCTTGTAGATCATGGAGATTAACGGTTGAGGAACTAAGGGTTTAGGGGGAGCATAGGAGTGGGAGAGGAAGAAGGTGTAAGAGCATGGGGGAAAGAGGAGAGAGGAGGGACGAGGAGGACGAAGGAGGAGGAGGGAGGAGGAGGGAGGGAGGAGGAGGAGGGAGGAGGAGGAGGAGGAGGAGGAGGAGAAGAGGGAGAGAATGGGTTGCAAGGTTGGAGGAGAGGGGAGGAGGAGTTGCAAAGTTAGGACATGCTTTTGGACAAACATCTAACAATCGTGGAGTGAGGTCTGGGGGGAGAGCCGCAAGCATCCAGTCTCTGGCTTGGGATCTGGAGGGGTGAGACTCGAAGATGCGTGCTAGCAATGTGGTAGAGCATTCAATCTCTACATCCTTCTTGAGTTGCTGCAACTCGTCTTTCGAAAAGGTAATAGTTTTCGTGGCCGGTGGAGGTGGAGTAGGACTGGCTAACAGAGTATCCATTGCCAATCGAGGTGAGGAGGCTGACTCTAACAATTTGGAGGCTCCTTCTGCTCCAAAAAAAGTTGCGGGAGATAGGGGGTAGAAAACAGGGAAAGGAGGTGAGGAGGGAGCGGGGGAAGGGGCGAGGAGGGGAGGCATAGAGGGGAGAGGCTGAGAGGCTGAAGGGGAGGGGGAGGTTGAGAGGGAGGGAGGGGGAAGGCTAGGGAGAGGAGAGGGAGAGGAAGGAGAGGCAGGAAGGAGGCGGGCTGAGGGGCAAGGAGGGGGCAGGCTGAGAGGAGAGAGAGAGGAGGGAGAGGAGGGGGAGGAAGGGGGCGGTGGTAGGCTGAGAGGGAGAGGAGAGGAAGGAGAGGGAGGGGTAGGGAGGGGCAGGCTGAGAGGAAGGGAGGGGGCAGCGCAAGTTGAGAGGAAGAGGAGAGGGAGAGGCAGAGAGGCAGGGAGGGGGCGGCGTAGGCTAAGAGGGAGAGGAAGGGGCGGGCTGAGATGCAGGGAGGGGGCAGAGGCACAGGCGGAGAGGGGGAGGAGAGGGAGCAGGCTGAAGGGAAGGGGGCAGGCTGAAGGGAGAGGAGGAGAAGGGAGGGAGGGGTTGAGGGAGGGGGAGGGGCTGAGGGCAAGGGAGAGAGGGAGGGACGGGCTAAGGGAGAGGGTGCAGCAAGGGAGCGGGGAGGAGCTAAGTCACCAACTTTGAACTCCCTCTTCCTGAGATTCCTGTCATGCCATGCTTTCTGCCTCCTTTGCCATACTTCTTGAGCAAGGATTGCTTCACAGCGATGTTCGTCCAAGGCTTCAAGATCGCATAATTGCTCAAGTGTGCATGCTTCCAAGTTAGCATCCATCTCTGCCATAACCCTAGTGGTCTTCATGTGGAATTCATAGGGCATAACCGCCTCCAGGCCGTAAACTAGTTGAAATGGTGAGTACCCAGTGCTCACCTTGTATGCTGTCCTATAGGCAAAAAGAGTGGCTGGGAGTAGAACATCCCAATCCTCCAAGGAATGGAGACATAGGGACCCACAATATGAGACATGGTCTGATTGGAATTCTTAGCCAAGCCATTGGCTCGAGGGTAGTATGAGCTAGATGTTTTGTGAATGATTTGTAGTTGGGTGATGAGGTCAGCAATAACATCATTGAGAAAATGAGTACCTCTGTCACTTATCAATTCCATAGGACATCCAATCTGTGAGATGATTTGATCATACAAGAAGGAAGCCACAACTTGAGCGGTACATGCCTTCACAGCCTTAGCCTCCACCCACTTGGTGCCATAGCCTCCACCCACTTGGTGCTGTAGTCGGTAGCAATCAGGGTGTACTTGTTCCCTCTTTGAGTGGCAGGAGAGATTGGTCCAACAAAATCCAATCCCCATTTATAGAAGGGTGGTATAGGGCTAGAGGGTTGAAGGGGTAGGTACTCCCTTCGGGTAGGCTTTGCTTTACCTCTTTGACATGAGCCACAGTGGCGCACATGACCATAGCAGTCTTGGAACAGCTTTGGCCACCACAACCCCAAGCACATTATCTTTCTAGTCATGGCCTCTGGTGCCATATGACCTTCCCCCATTCTTGAGTGAGCCTCTTGAAGGATGGGTTGTGTTTCATGAGGGAGTACACACCGCCTTAAAGTATGGTCTTTCCCCAACTTGTATAGCTGACCTACAATTAGTTTGAAAGGAGCAGCCTGAACAATGTGCCTCTGCTTTTGTGCTAGGGTCAGTCCTTTGGGAAACTTGCTTGTGGACAACAAATGTACAATGTTTGCATACCATGGTGGGAAGCAGTCCATCGCAAACAGACAGTCATCTTTTGGTACTGTGACATCGACACAAAAGAGGCCCACATCTGGAAGGTCGTCATCAACTCCTGTGGCTGCTTCACCTGAAGAGATCCTTGACAAGTGATCTACAGGTTGATGCAATTGTCCTGCTCTCACTAGGATGTCAAAGTCAAACTCTTAAAACAAAAGTATCCACCTGCTCAGTTTGCCCCCAAGCGTGGGTTTATTCAACAAGTACTTGAGAGCTTGATGATCAGTACTGATTATAAACTTATTGCCCAATAGATAATGCTGGTACTTTGTCATGGCATAGAACATGCCCAAACCCTCGTGTTCAGTGGTGCTGTAATTTCTTTCTGCTCCGTTGAGTTGTCTGCTTGCACGAAATACACAGGTAGGTCCAATTTGTTCTCCCAAACATGTGGTGGAAATGAACTAATGATACTCAAAGAAAGACATAATGAAATGGAAATGAAATGACTAAGCAATGAACAAAATGAAAGTACTTACGTGTAGACCAAAGAGCTTGTAGCTTGATACTTGATTGATTTGACACTAGAACAAGTACAACTCTCATATAGAGCACACACACATATGAACACCAATGCATATGGGATAACTCCCAATGTGAAACGTGGCATCCGTAGGACACACTAGACTAGAACTCACTAGAACACACCAAAACGATTCAACTTGGATTCATGTTATAACACTTTCCGGCCATCTTTCTTTTTTCTTTTTTTTCAAGAAAAATTACTTCATTAAGTATGAATTAAAAACCGCGAGAGCAAGCTCAAATGTAGGAGTACATCATGCAATGCATGAGGAAAAAACATCTCAAACAGAGCTAATAAAAAACCAAGGCGGAGGCTGACAATGCCACCTCAACTCTGAGGGAGACTTCATGAAGAAAGGAGATCCTCTCCAAATTCTGAAAAAAGTAACTCTCCTGGCAGTGGGTGCTATGGAGGATCCTTGCATGCTTGCCCATATGGCCATCAGAGTGTGTATTGTGTCGGTCCAATAATGTCCACATCCTGAAGTGCTGAAGTGAGAGAGAAAGGAATCCCGGGTATATAAATAGCCATGAAGGGCCATCAAAAGCTAGGCGAATTTAGGGTGGGTGCTTGATTTAGAGCAAGTGCATTCCTTGCTAGAGAGAGAGAAAAAAAAAGTAGCCTGCTTTTTTGAGTAAAAAACAATCTTGCTTTTAATAGATCTAGTCCCACTTTTCTCCAGCCAGCTAAAAATAGCCAAAATGTGCTAAAATCAGACCATACACTCTTGCCCAAAGCTAAACATCTACCCCTATTGGTTCATAGATGGAGCAATGAAGCACAATGAACAAAACTTTATTCATGAGTGGTTACATATATAGGCAACTACCTCCATGTTGGTAGATCCCAGATCCACAATTATCTTCATGATTATCTCAATTAGTCACCTCCTATGATCACTCCAAATCCACACATCACACCAACCTGACATACCTAACTGCCAAGTCACTAGAACCTTCTAGCACACCCACACACACACTCCTTGCATAGGACTCCAAGCCCATAGGTGCACACACACATACATCAATTTGCCCTTCATTCCCCGCCACAAATTGATGACCTTGTCCCTCAGCAGTAGTACATGGGATGCTCCATGTCTTGCCCACCATCATGTGGCAACACACATGGCCCCAACCTGTGACTCACTCCTAGGACTCTTGGTTTACAACTGGGAGATAGACAATGACTATGTATGAAAAGCCCCATGAGTCCAACAAGGAAAAATCTCAAAAGACCAACAATCATTTAAGGATGGACTATCCATGGCAGAGAACCATTATTGACCTCACACACACATAAATTAAAAAACATATGGGTCCTCACCCTTGTCATAATTGACTTGGGTGTTGTAAGCAGTGAGAGCTTTAACATTCTTTGGTTCTTCTTCTTTTTCTGTCTCTACTTCTTCAACAAGGTTTGCTGAACATCTCTTCTTTGCATAACATTATTTTTCAAAGCATCCAGGTTTTCCACAAAAGTTGCACTTCATTTTTCTCTTTCCCTTGAAGTTGCTTTTAGTCAAATATGCCCCTTCTTTGTAGTCACTTCTTTGTTTGATCTTCCTTTCCTCTTCCAAGAGGGATG
Source organism: Dipteris shenzhenensis (assembly GCF_047967505.1). NCBI lineage: Eukaryota > Viridiplantae > Streptophyta > Polypodiopsida > Gleicheniales > Dipteridaceae > Dipteris > Dipteris shenzhenensis. The sequence goes on from NC_141599.1 coordinate 9,860,059, forward strand.
CTTCAATTTCCACCAGACTAATCTCTGGTATATTGGTGAGTGTGGTGATAATAGTGCCATATTCTTTAGTTAGACTTCTAAGTAAGATGGAAATTACAATATCTTCATCAAGATTAAACTTGATGCCAAGTAACTGTGTCAATATGCTCTTCGTTGAATTTAGATGTGAAGAGATGGATTCTCCTCTATCCAATTTTAAATCAAAGAACTTAATGAGCAAGCTAAACTTAGAGCATCTCCCCTGTGCTCCAAAAACATGCTCAAGATGAGTCCATGCAGCATGAGCACTCTCACATCCATCAATGCGGTGGATAAAAGAATCACTCAATCCAAGAGCAATTATGGCTAGTGCTTTTTCATCTTTAGGAAGCCATGAAGCTTATCCTGCCCTAGTTGTAGGTTTAGTTTCTTTTCCATTAGCCATCTTCCATATTCCCTTTTTCATGAGAATAAATTTCAGTTTGGTCTACCAAGTGTGAAACCCCTCTTCCTCAAACTTATCTATTTTGAGTTTGGAGGCCATTTGGGAAGGTCTTACCAATTTAATGGCAGTGTCTAATCCCTTTACAAAAGACAATCTTTTTGAACAAAGAAATCACCTTCACCATGTAGATGCAAATTTCCAGATAAGAATTCAGAAAATTTTAGCTGTTTGGCATATGCATAACCAGCTGGCTTCTCCCACAACCTCTTAACTGGGGTCTTCTTTACCTTGTACTTTGTCCTTGTAGTCTTCTTGGCATTTGAAGAAGATTGAGAACTTGGCATGTTGTCAAGAAATCACAATCAACTGAGCTTCAAATAACATTCTCTAAATTGAAAAAAGAATCTTTGATTTGTATTTTAACTCCTCGAGCATCACCTTAGCATTTAGTGTAGCATCAAACTTCAAAAATAGTCTAGAAAATATGGTCGCCTAAGTACTCCTCAGACCATTTTGGAAATGGTGGCTCCAGCGAGAAGACAAGAGCTGCTGCTCCGAGAGACTTGATTCCTCTTAGGCTCTTCACATCCGATGACACCTTGTGGAGTCGTGCTCTCTAGACGATGTTCCGGCCACTCTTTTCAGGGCTGCTCACTCCTCGGTCAACTCTCCATGGGAGATCCTAGCTAGCATTGCAACATGGCACATTTGGAGAGCCAGATGCATTGAGGCTTTGGAGGGTTCTCAAGTTCACCCTTCTCAGATCTTGGCCAGTACTTGGACAGATACGATACACACTCTGATGGCCATTTGGGTGACCATGCAAGGATAATCTCAAGCAGCCTCCTCCGAGAGCGTTACTTTTCTCAGAGATTGGAGAGACTCTCCCTTCTTTGCTGAAACTTCTACAGGGTTGAGATGGCATTGTCAGCCTCATTCTTGGTTTCTTTCTACCTCATTCCTCTGAGGTGTTTTTTATTACATGCTTAGCATGGTGTATTTCTGCACAGAGCTTGCTCTAGTGGGTTTCTTTCTTACTTAATAGAAGTCTCTTTTTTGAAAAAAAAAAGAAATGGTGGCTCCAACAAGCTGAATTGACAAAAATGGCATGGGATGAAGCGAGTATCAGCACGGGCTGTAGAAACACTATTTCTTCAATTACTCCTAGGTGGAAGCACGCCCTAACTAGGGGAATCTACAGCGGAAAGGATAGGAGCAATGGTGGCTTGTAGGTGGAGAATAGGCTTAAGGCATTTCATGGAAGGAAGGTGGAAGAAAACTTCATTTGGGGAAGAAGAGGGAATCTTCAAATAATCTTGTGGATTCTCTTCCTGGGCACTAGGATTCTTAGCAAGCTCTGATACCACATGTTGGTACATAGATGGAGCAATGAAGCACAATGAACAAAACTTTATTCATGAGTGGTTACATATATAGGCAACTACCTCCATGTTGGTAGATCCGAGATCCACAATTATCTCCATGATTATCTCACCTCCTATGATCACTCCAAATCCACACATCACACCAACCTGACATACCTAACTGCTAAGTCACTAGAACCTTCTAGCACACCTACACTCACAGGCTCCTTGCACAGGACTCCAAGCCCATACTGGCACCTAACCAGGCACACCATGTGTTCACATACTCACAACCATAGACCTTAGGACCCTTCGTATGATCCCATTATATCAATTTGTCCTTTAGCCCCAATCTCATCACCCTTGGTCCTGATGCCCAAATCTACTAGACAAGCCACTCTCTGGGCTTATGAATGCCCACTCTTTCCTCCTACTTCTCAATTGCAGTAAATCTAGTTCTCTAGGGTGGGTATCTCATCCACAAGAACGTGTGAATTCTTTCCCTAACTAGCCCACTCTCACGCGTCCCACACAGTCAATCACATGAACAACCCAAGTGTGGGAAGTTATAGGTCAGAAACAATCAATCCTCATATCTTGCTGATCAGAGGAAACCTGGCTACTGCTCCTCCCCCTCTAGCTACCTTCTCCCCTCAGCCCCTCCCCTCAGCCCCTCCCCCTCAACCCTCCCCTCCCTCTCTCAGCCCTCCCTTTCTTGCCTCCCCCGGCCTCTCCCTCCCTATCTCCTCTCCCCCTCTACCCACCTCCCTCCTCTGTTGGAATATGAAGCCAAAGTGAGTATAAAATGAGTGTTCTAGGTGTGTTTTATAGTCTAGTGAGTCCTAGACATGCCATGTGTCGTATTGGGAGTTATCCTAGATACACTTTCTAGAGTCTAGTGTCACACTATATAGTGTTGTACTTGTCTATTGTCTAAGACATCAGTCAACATCAAGCTTTATATCATGTGAGTATTTTGGTTATCATTGCCTAGCACTTGTTCTTTCATTTTCCTTTCCATTTTGCTTTTCATTATGCTTTCCACATTTTCATTCTGTTCCTAGCTAGCTACTAGATCTCTTCATGTGGTATCAGAGCCATGTTCCTAGCCCTGCTCTCTCTTTCCCTTTCCCTTCCAAGAGGTTGAGGTGAGGGAGGCCAATGAAGCTACTCTACCTCCTTCTCCTTGGAAGGCTGCCCTCTTCTCTCCTCCCTTGAGCTCTCTTCTCCATGCCATGATCTGCCACCTCTTTTCTCCTTCCTTCAGCTACATCTTTCAGTGACCTATGGACGATGTGATGCTTCTATCCGGATTTAGAAGTAGAATCACGGATTTGGTTCTTCAGCAAAGTTGTAGAGGATTTTGAGTACTACAAAATTTGTTTTTACATAATTGCAATCCAAGTTTTTTGTGAAAAGTTACAGCCCTTGCAAGAAGTGACCAAAATTGTTTCTGCGCGCGAATTTTGTTCTGAAGCTCAATGATTTGACAGCCCAAGCATGATGCAGTCAACTCAATGTGGACTTGTCCATCCTCTTCATTGTTGAACTCTTCTCCAGCCTATTGTTTGCTCCTTTTGCCCAACATTCTCTTAGAGATGCTATCCGCAAGTTGGTACCCGTATTCTACCCGCTATTTTGCTCCACATAGCTCTACTGCCCACGCAGCCTGTGAGCTCTTGACATTACATTGCGGTGACTCCTTCATGTGACTACTCTAAACTTTGGTGAAGACTTCTCGAGCTAAATGTGAGTTCTCCGATACTACTCTGACACACTCCACTTCAGTGATCTCTCTTATTAGTGTATTACATCGAGCTTGATGTAGACCACTCTACATCAACAAGTGACTTCTTCAACATTGCTTATTCAATCAGTGCCTGAGGTACTTCACATTGATTGACTTTCCGATTGATCGTGGTACCTGAGGCTTCTACTTTGACATTGGTGACTCTCCTTCCTGCATTTTGAGAGTCATCATGTAATTGCTCCATGTAGCTACCCATGGACTTCACCGACACATATTTTGGGGCATTCCTGCCTAGCGCTTCATTGACATCGTCATTGACTCATAGGGATGTGCACACATGTGCATTAGCTACTTGGAGGACATCTCTTTCACAAATAGATATTTTTATTTATTGCTACACGCTTGATGTATTTTGGGGTCCTCTACCCTGGGTAGTCCCCCTAAAATGATATGTATTGAGTGTTTGGTTTCCATTGAGTCTAAAGGTCCTCTGCCCTGGATAGTCCTCCTAAAAAAATGTATTGGCTTTCCTATTTTCATGTGTGGCTTTCTAACATGTCCTGTTATAAAGCCAAGGGAGAATGTACTATGGGAGCCATGTATTGGCTTTGATAGGTTTAGAGGGGAATGTATTGTGGGAGCCATGTATTGGATTTGATAGGTCTCATTATTAGGCCTGGCTGAGTTTCAAGATGTTGGTGTATTCCTAGACCTATGAGCTAGTCATGTAGCCATGCTATAACACGAGCCTCTGAGCATGTTGAGTCTAAAGCCATGAGAGTGCTTGGATCAACCTCTAAACATGCTCAGACTTTAGCCTCTGAGTTACATAGGGTGCATAGTTTGATGACCGTCATTGTCATATTCTGTTCTTGGTTCCATTCCAATAGTCCCTCACCTTAGACCATCATTGTCATGTTCTGTTCTTGGTTCCATTCCAGTAGTCTCTCACCTTGTGTTCATGGGGGGGTGTTGGAATATGAAGCCAAAGTGAGTCTAAAATGAGTGTTCTAGGTGTGTTTTATCATCTAGTGAGTTCTAGACATGCCACGTGCCATATTGGGAGTTATCGCATATACACTATGGCTTTCTAGAGTTTAGTGTCACACTATATAGTGTTGTACTTGTCTATTTTCTAAGACATCAATCAACATCAAGCTTTATATCATGTGAGTATTTTGATTATCATTGCCTAGCACTTGTTCTTTCGTTTTCCTTTCCATTTTGCTTTTCATTATGCTTTCCACATTTCCATTATGTTCCTAGCTAGCTGCTAGATCTCTTCATCCTCCCCTCTTTGTCTCCCCTCTCACCGCCTCCTACCCCCTCCCATCTCCTCCTCTTAGCCATCTCCCCTCTCTGCCTCCTCCCTCCTCTCCACTCCCTCCCCCCTCTCTGCCTACCCCCTCTCTGCCTCCTTCCTCCTCTCCACTCCCTCCCCCCTCTCTGCCTACCCCCTCTCTGCCTCCTCCTTCCCCGCTTCCTCTCCACCTTCTGGCTCCCTCCTCTCCGCATCCTCCTCTTGGCTGCCTTCTCTTCTCGGCACCCCCTCCCCACCTCCTCCCTCCCCGCCGCCTCCTCCCTCTTGACAGCCCTCCCCCGCCTCCTCCCTCCCCGCCTCCTCCTCCTGGCTGCCTTCTTCTTTTTGAAAGCCTTCCCCCTAGTCCTCCTCCTCATTCTCCCTCTCTTCCTCCTCATCGTCCTCTTCTCCTGAATCCCCTCCTCCCTCTCCTCCTCAGCCCCCCTCCTCCTCCTCCTCCTCAGCCCACCCTCCTTCTTTCTTCCAAGGAAGCTTAGTGTGGAAGGAACTTCTTCGTGTTCGAGTCAGCCTCACTCACCTTGATTGGCGATGGCTCTACCTTCAGCCAATATCCATCCACTCCCACTGAAAGGCATAGTTTGCTCTCAAATCAAGCAATACATGCTGATGAGCCATTGCTGCAGTAAGGCACTCCTGAATCCAAGCATCTGAAGGCCATTTTTACTCCCCCCTCTGCAAAGCTACCAATTGCTGGCGAACACCAATCTCACGTCTGAGAATATCTCATCTCTTGGTACGAGCAACTGAGAGGTAGAAGTCGCTAATACCAGAAAGGGCAGCAGCTACCTGTGATGGCAATGGCTGCCCACCCTGGCACGAGAAACCCATATCTATAGGGCTGCCTCTATAAGGCCCTCCTTTGTGTACAAGGCATCTGGAATCCTGATGCTGGCAGATCGGCCTCTCAAGTTGAGGCTCTGAGATAGCCAACACAATAGGAAAGTGGTATGAAGTGGAAATCCTAGCAACAATGCATACCAATCCACCTCTGTCAAGTGCCCAATCATCTACATAGAATCTGTCAATGCGTGCATGAATAGGCATCTGCTGCCTCCTGTTCGACCAAGAGAACAAGAGGGATTGTGGCTGAATAAGAAAGGCATCGTCAAACCAACTATCTTTGCCACAGTAGTGAAAAAGAAAGGAATCCCAAGCTGCTCTCTCCAAAGAGTGAAGTCCTCCTTCTCTACCCCCTTTTTTGTCTGACAGTAATTCTACCATGTTAAAGTCACCTCCAATCACCCATGAATCTGCAATGGGGGCTAGGAGAGCAGATCCTTCCACATAACGACATGTTCCCCTCTAATGTTGGAGGCATACAGGTTAAGGAAACCAACCTTACACCCTCCAATCAAGAGAATAATCCACTGAGCTCTAGAGGGAATAATGACTCCGTGTCCAACGACCAAGGGGAGATGCAACTGCGAAACTGAAATAGAAGTTCCCCCCCCGGTGCCCAAGGTAGATGACCAAAAAGTATGACCAGAAAGCAGTTTGCCATACTTAGAGCAATCACTGGCATCCAACTTGTGTTCCTGGATAAAAAGGATATGAATAGCACCTCCAGTGACACCTAGATGAAGTTGATTCCAGATTAGCTACCTATAGCGATGGTGTGGAACTCTGCCTAGGCCCTGTATGTTCCAGCTGACTATCCTCATGGACAAGAGGATGCTGGATGGAAAGGCTTACCTGACCTAGTAGAGGAGGCCAGCTTCCCCTAGGTCAAAACACTCCTACTAAGGGTTGGAAACTTAACAGGTGAAAGGATCCCTACAACTATTAGGGGGGAGGCCCTGTCAAAAGGAATCCCAATGACTGGGACCCCTAAGGTGGAGGGCACAAACTCTTCCTCATCATGAAAGTCTCCGAATCAGCCAACCAATGTCACAAAAGAGGTTTGAGAAGCAAGTTTGGCTGAGGAGTGCGAAGAAGACCTACACTCGTGGAGGAAGGAGGAGAAGGACCTGCCAGGCCTCTATGAGCAGATCTGGAGGTGGGAGCTGAGGAGGCCTGTGGCTGGGCTGAAGAAGGATCTGTAGTCCTCATCTGTGCAAACACTCCCTCAGTTGTGGCATGAACAGTCTAAGGGGAAGAAGCATCGGTAGCCCCCTCGTGATCAGAAATGAAAATGACTAGGGCTGGTGCATGTGAAGTCCCCTCCTGATGTGGATCTATAGTATTTGGGGCTGCAACAATATCCCCCTCTGGAGTCTAGACGGCATCTGTCTGAACCGGATCAAGGGTCTCCTCCTGAAGTAAAGGAGTCACTCTGACCGCTCTCCAATGTGGTACTGGGAGTGCTATAGGCTTTGGGTGCCCTACTGCCCCTGGTGATCCTGGAGTGCACGAAGCAGGGTGCCTTGCCCTTTTTAAAAGCAGATTTGACAGATAAGATTTGTTCCCATACTATCACATTGCTTGTATCCTCCACCTACATTCACCAATTCGTCAACTTCTTGCAAGTTGGTCAATTTTATAGAATTGAGGGTGCTAGTGTTGTTCCAAAAGGAACAAGTGAGGGTGGAACCTCAAAATTCTCTCTACTTGTTGATGCAACTACATGCATTATTAGAGGAGAGCCTTTTGATGGGAACCTTCGTTTGGAACCCGATCATTCTCTATGCACCTATGTGCCTTGGGTAGCAGAAATGATAAACCTTTGCAATTGAAATGTTTCAAATGTTGTGGGAACCATTGCAATAGCGATCATTAAGGTTACTAGCAAGGATGGGATGATTGATCAAATCATTGTTGCAGATGGACCTAGGGACCAAGATCGAGCTGCTGTAAGTGAATTTTTCTTGTGATATCATAGGTTTAAACAAAATGTTCCAACAACTTATCACTATTGTTGTATTTGATTTTGATGGTTGAAGCTTGCATTTGTCAAAGAGCGCGAATCCACACTTACACAACTCATACAAGAGTTCAATGAAGATGGTGTGGTTATGTATGTGCTTAAGAATGTTTCATTCTTAAAAGCAAAGGGAACCATTTGTGTGTTTGATTTCACTAGACTAGCGGAGCTTACAGATGGCCCAACAAAGGATGGATTTTATAAAGGAAGCATTTGTGGCCCAAGTCTCTCACTTGGGTTATGGTATAAAGGTAATTATTAAAGCATATCTCTACTTCTTCAATGTAAATGCATCCATAACACTTCTTTGCTTTTTCTAGGTATTTGGTATCTTGTACTTTACAAATTTCAATGCCGATTTGATCGAGCACGAGTGTGAGAGGCCTTCGTGTCAGCTAGGACCCCCTTCGACCTTATTGCTATTATTGCAAAAGTGCCCAAAGGATTGTCCAAGTTGCTTGTTTGACAGCTGACATACTACAGTGTGGTGGTGAGCGTATGCCTATCCAAATCAGAGGATCATATGTGGATCTTGTACTTCATTTATGTGTTCCTTTTCTTGACATGTATGACCAAGATGTAATGCTAGCACGTGGCAAACTTAAGTCGACAAAACCTAGTGGCAGCTTCACTCTCAATGTTGAGTTCTATATATTCCTTGAGAGTTCCAGTAATTTGTTTAGTGGAATCTAAAATAGAAACAATGGATTTAGATGCATTATTGCAAAGCCAATTCTTAGTTTATGACTTGGACTTTGTGGAAAAGAACCCAATGAATAAAAATGCTCTCTTATATCTTAAACATGTATATCAATGCCTTACATATGAACAATTGAAAGAGATCTTGTTTCAACAAGCATTATCTAACCCAAGTACAAGTACAACCCCATGGCACATTCTCTCTACAATTTTCGTGAACGATACATTGACTGTTAATATGGTTCAAAACTTACTTTTGAATTCATCAAGCTCTCGTGTGATAGTTGCAGATATTCTTAATTGCTTCCACAAGACTTTTGGAACAACATTTACTTTGCTTTGCTTCAATGGTAAGACACTTGAAAATAAAACAACTATAGGACCAACAAAACATTCTATTGTTCATACACGATTGTTAGATGAGTCGAAGTCAATTTGCACAATCATGCCACTAGTCCGATTTAATATAAAGTGCACATATTTAAAGTGGAATCAAGACGATGAAACAAAATTGCAAAATTTAATCCTTGAAAATCTTAAAGAATCTGCCAAAACCATTGCTGCAGAAAAGTTCCCCTCTCTAGATCACCATAACAATTACACAATCCAAAGCACATTGAACAAAATCTACAAGCTTAGAAAAATAATGCCATTTCCAAGTTCTATTGCACAACAGAATATCACACAATTAATAGAAACAAATAATTTGAGATTGATATGACCCAACCAACTAAATCAATCATAAGTTGTAAAAGAAAACGAAATGTTGTTTCTTTTATAGATCAATATGAGAAAAAAAATTTGGAGACACCTAGTTTTCAATGCACTTGTTGTGGATCTTTGAAATTTTTTTCCAACATGAAAAATATAAAATCAGACATGGCAATATTTCTTCAGGCAAGTAAAATTGATGCAACAAACTTGAATTTATCGAAGAACATGTTATGTTCTCAATGTTACAAACATGTTAAAAATGAGAAAATGCCTTCATTGTCTTTAAAAACCATAAAGATGGCTATTAAAAAAAAAATCACTAGCCAGCTTAATGACATTGAAGCATGCTTAATCTCACTTCGAATACCTTTTGCTCAAATAAGAGAGCTAAATTATGAAGGTCAATTTGGTTTTGCATGGGCGTGTTGTTAATGTTTTTGCCAATGTTGATAGAGCTCAACAAGTACCACCAAGATTTCTACACCAACATGAGATGGTAGCACTTGCAATCAAATGCAAGCTCGCATATAAACATGAGTGGCATAGTGCGATCAATAACCACAATGCTAGCACTACCAGAATTATTGGAATCTCCACTATACAAATAATGTAAATTAAAATGAACACATTGTGGGAAATTCATATAAAATCTTATCAAATGAAAGAAAAAGAACATGAAGAAAATGAAGAACAAAACATTGAAGACCATGAGAATGACTTCTTTGATACTGATACTTTGGTCCATGGAATATATACTAGCCAACAAGTTGTTGACTTTGAAGATAAAACTTTTGTTGTAGCTCCTTCAAAGGGATTTGCCCCATTGAGCATTTTCAAAGACAAATTTTGTGAGGAGCTTGCATACCCAAAACTATTCTATGGTAATGAACATAGCTACAACATTCCAACGCATACTTCATACCAAGACATTGCTTCTTGGGAACTTGTAAACATGGATTGACGATTTGCACTATCAATCGAAAACATTTTTTTCAAAACAATGAAAGTTCTTGTCAAGCACGTACTGTCATCCTCTTGGGTTTGCATGCGCAAAGCACAAACAAAGGGAAGAACATTCCAAGTGAAGGGTGCAATCTTGGACACAAATATTGAGAAACTCTTGAAATCAAACATTGGGTACAAAGATTTTGCACACCTTCCTACTTCAGCAGACTACAAATATTCACTCAAGAAGAATGTATTTGCAATGATAAGGCAATTAGGGTCTCCAACTTTCTTTGTAACACTGTCTTCAGCTGAAAGATTGTGGAAACCTCTTTTAGATTGTTTGCACAAGCTTTATCCAAGCACAACAAATGAGCAAGAAGAAAATGCAAATGTACAGATAAGACAACTCATACACTCAGATCCAATAACTATAGCACAATATTACCTTCACAAATTCCAAGCTCTTAAACATCTGCTTAAGAAAGATAATAACATTCTAGGAAAAATTAATGACTTTTTCTTTGTAGAGGAAGCCAACATGATCATTGCCTAATTTGGATTGAAAATGCACCTATATATGGGATATCAACAAATGAAGAGGTTGTGGCTTTTGTAGATAACTACATTTCGTGCAACATATCTTTATTTCAACTTCAAGAAAACCACATTCAAACACATAAACATCGCAAAACATGCTTTAAAAGAAAGACAAAATATAGGTTTGGCTTTCCAAGACCACTAATGGCCAAAACATGTATACTGTTTCCAATTAAAAATCATGACAAACTTCATGCCCTCAAAAGCAACATGAAAAACATGCAACTTATTTTGAACGATCAATCTACGATGTTATTGGACTATGACCCCTTTTTGAAAGCAATTGGTCTTAGTGAATAAGAATACATCTCAACACTTCAAGCATCAATTTCACAACCAACTGTACTCTTAAAAAGACATCCTAAAGACAGTTTTACAAATAATTTCAACACACAACTTTGTCCAAATTATGGGGTACAAACATAGACATTCAATTTATACTTAATCCACACGGGGCAGCCTCATACTACACCTCTTATATTACAAAAATTGACAAGGAAACAACTAAAGCAGCAAAAATTGCTATTTCCCAAAGCAATATGTCAAATGCTGCACCAAACAAACGTATTCACAAAGTCACGGCAATGCAATCCTCAACACCCAACACATAAGTTCCCAATAAGCAAAAGCAGTATACCTTGTTCTCTCTTTACTGCCATCAACAAGCTCCACACGTCAATTCCAATATATAAATACGAACATAGCAAACAATCAAACTCTTTTGCTCAAAAGACGAGAACAACTAGAGATTCTTCTGACTTGAGAGCATAGACATATATTTGGAAGACATAATCTCCAAATACCTCAAATGTGACTCCAGCCTCTTACATATTTGTCTTGCAACATTTGCTAGTGAATATTCAATCTCAAAATCCAAAACAAGAAAAATTAAAAACGCAAAAATCATTTGTTTCAACAACTACAATCAATTCACTAATCCTGAAAATTACTATCGAGAGCTTTGCATTTTGTACATGCCTTGTTGCAAATATGAGCCAACATTGGATAATGATTTACCTACTTGTGGCATGACATCTGTAACGAACACAAACACATCATAAACATAAACAAGGACAAATATAACAAACTTATTCCAAAATTGCCATCAATAAGCAACAACAACACAACATCAAGCTCAACATCAAGATCTAATGTATCATCCATAAACAAAGAAATGTACGATATTGGAATTGAGTTGCACAACAGAGAAAAGAAAAATTGTTTTCAAAACAATTCTTTTATTACTTACAGACTAATTCCAAATGTAGAATACCACAAGTCTTTGCGCTTGCTCAACAAGGAATAGAGACTCCTTCTTGAAGAGATAATGTTGAAGAAAAGACTCTCACCACAAAAAACAATTCATCTATTCCTCACAGGTAACGCAGGAACTGGAAAAACATTCACTTTGATGGCTATTGTGCAATCACTCTTAAGATACTACTCGCATAAAGAAACCTCCAACATTGAACTTCCTAAAGTTGTCCTTCTTGCATACATAGGCAAAGCTGCCTTTAACATTGGTGGTACAACAATCCATGTAGCTTTGCACTTGCCTTTAATAGCATCCCACTACACAAGTCTCTCAGCTGAAAAGCTCCAAGAACTATCTTAACTTTACAAAGACCTTGTCCTAGTTGTTTTTAACAAAGTGTCTTTAATAGGACATAACACATTGGTTATAGCAGCAAATATGCACTTACGTGAGATTAAACATAACCATCTTCAAACATTTGGAGGCATAGATGTAATTCTTTGTGGAGATCTTTGTCAAGCAAGCCCAACCAAGGATTCATGGCTCTTTGTAGAACAACCAAGCAACACACAAATGATGTCCTCTTATTGGAAGGAAATTTCATCCTATATGAACTACTTATACCAATGAGACAAAGAAACAAAAACTTCATTGACCTACTAAACAGAATTAGAATAGGTGAACACACGAAAGACTTGGACATTGAATACATAAACCACCATTACTTGTGCAACAACCACTCAATAAAGAAAACATTCCTCATTTGTTTTACACTAATGTTTCAAAAGATATTGAAAACAAAAAAGTTTTAGAGCTCTTGCAAGAGCCTCCACATATTTTGCAAGCAATTGACACAAGACACAAGGCCTATAGTAAAACAATAACTATTCTAACAAACCCAAATAACACATTTGGTTTGCACCAAACATTGCATTTAAAGCCAGGCATGATAGTCAAAATTTGTTCAGGAAACTTAGACATTTTAGATGGACTAGTTAAGGGCTCTGATGAAATATTCAAGAGCTCCAACCAAACAATAAAGCCAAATGTTGTTTGGATTCTTTTTAACAACAACATAGGGAAAAAGGCAAGGATGAACAATGCACACCTTTATTCTGACCGGATCCCTCACTCTTGAACTCATATGCTTGCAATCACAAGAGAATTTCAAATAGGAAACAACTTCCTCAACACAATTTCTCACCATCAATTTCCAATTCAACCAGCCGCTGCTAGAACTATACACAAATCCCAAGGATTAACAATGGATTCCCTCACCTTCGACCCCTCTTCCATAAGGTCACATGGACTAGAGTTCCGCTTTCAAAGAAGGTGAAGCATACCGATGACTTCCTTCCTTTCATTTCTTTTTTTTGCTTTGGTGCTTACGCTCGAGTGGTTTGCTGTTTGGAGACAGAATTTCCCGAGTCTGCTCTGCTGAGGAGTTTGAATACTTCCACGACGAAGCTATTTCAGGCTGTAAAGGTATGACGCTCTGTCCACAACATGACTCCGATAGAAGCTCCGAGCTGAAGCCAAAAATGCACGAAAAGGTGCTCAAATCAAAGTATCACTATGCACGATCCATCGCCGCTGTGATTATGGTTGTCCACTGAAAGGATGTCATAGTCATAGCTATGGCGAGAAAGGGATGAAGATGGAGGCGAGGGGATGCAGAAACACGGTGCGAGAGGCGGGGATTATGTAGTGTGGATTCTCAAGGACACGTGAGAGGGGCTAAGGGACCGAAGCTGGTACTTTGGACATTCTAAGGATAGTGGAAATTAGTGTGATCAGCTTGTGGATTCTGATCTTTTTTCTGTCGTACTTTCAATCAAGGTGCCTCATCCGCTGCATAATTTTGGATTGATCCTGGCAAACGAATTTACTTTCAGTCAAATATCCTCGAATTCGGATGAATTTCGGCTAAAGTTTTTACTTTCGTTGTGCAGAGAACGCTAGGAGATCTTTCATCCAAGCCCAAGGAGAAGCCTGTAAAAAGGTTGTTCGTCACCTCTTGCATCCCCACCTCTGCCTCCGCCTCCTGCGGGAACCATGATACATTCCAGTGTCGTTATCCCAAGGTCATTGCCCAATAAATGCGCCACCCCCATCGTCGTCGGCCACCCTCTCTCCACCAGTTGGGCCGCCAGTGATATTCTCTATTAGTCTCCTTGTCTCCTTCAGGTTGCTGCTCATGTCTTCATCCACCCGAACATCTTCCAATTCTTGCGGCTCAATGAGTTGCTGCTAAAGGGTCTTTCATATGCAATTTAGCCACGAACTGTAGTGGGACGCACTGTATGTCATCAAGTTGTTGACCCCATTGTAATTTTGACAACCAAGCACACTTTGCAAACCATGGTTCTTGTGACACCTCGACGGGTTCATTCATTGCCCTCAGTATTTTTTGCAGATGTAGTGCTGGCCTTAGAAGTTCCCATGCAAATAAAACAAGAAGATGTGTCGACTCACAACAAGTTGAAAGTCATATGTATCGAAGCAGCAGAAGTTCCTCTTAGAGAACCAAAATCGAATTTGCATGCAGCTGGTCAAGGATTACATTCAGGTTTTCATTTTTGTGTTAATGGGTTATTAGCATTTGTTAATTGCTCTTCAGAGTAGCATGAAAACAACGTGATCATGTTGTTTATCAAAAGAATCACCAAGAAATCGGATAAAACTATCGCTGGTCTTATATAACCAACGGTAGTAATAGCATTATTGACAGTAATGTTCATTATCCTGGTGGTATAAATACCGACGGTAATATACACCGCGTCGGAATAATGAAAATTACCGCCGGTAGTATCTTATGTACCGACGATGCTATGGGTTGCAGATTTTCAGTTTTCCATGCATCTCGGACCCCGATGCTATATATTGGTGGAAATGGTGATAGAGGCTCGTCATTCGATCCGGTTGTGATTCATATCCCGATAAAGCCTTTGGTAAGTTGGGAAAGAAAGTGAACCACGATTTGGATCTGAATAGTTGTAAGGCTATGTGGGGGAGAGTGAGTCAGCATTCACTATACTTGTGGGTGTGGTTTTCTCCTCCAATTCCTTGTGTCTTGGGGAAATTGTAGACCATGAACACGAGGGAGCCTAGTGGATGCGAGTGTTTGTTGTGTGTTCTTGAGGATGTGGTCTATACTCTGACTCCTTGCGTTTTGGGGAACTTGTGGACCACGATCACGAGTGCCAATGAATGTAATTGTTAGAGTGAGGAGTCTTGACTCTTAAGCTAAGGGCCTTAGGTATGGAGAGAAGGGGGAAACGAGATGGCAATGATTTGAGCAGAAATAGGGCACATGTTGTGACTACGAATGTACAATAAAAAATGCCCGAAACTAAAAATGCTCATCCACAATCTTCAAGACGAGTTGTGACTAGGCAAACTATGGATGCATCGAGTCACGCCCATGCTAGTATTCATATGCCTGAAAATGTTCCTGGGGTTAAACAAGAAGAGGATCTCATTGCCGAAATAAGCACTACCCCTATGCTTGATCCACCCTATGAGGTTGTTAACCAAGATACGGGGAGAGGATTTATGCAGGTGTCACAATCCTCTCAAAGAGGTATTCCACATGCACAAGGGGAAAAACGTAAGTCACATGGTCCAAAATGAGGCTTTGCCATTAATGTTCGTGACTACGTTGAGTGGAAATGCAAGTACTGTGGAATACAAAAATCTGGGGGAGCACCTCACATAAGGGGCCACTTGCTTGGTGACTCAAGAAAGAGCATTCAATGATGTGCGACCCCAGGAGCTGCTGTAATAGCTCGCACCTTAATAGAGAAGTTGCAATCTTCTGGAAAAATACGAAGGAAAGTCAAGGTGTAAGTGGAGTAGAGTTTGTAAGCATACAAGATGACGAAAGTACAAGTGTTGCAGGCTCCCATGCCAAAACTCCTTGTGTGGACACTAGCATGCAATGGATAGCATCAGGCGGGATATCGTAGGTCCATTTTGGAACTTTCCCCTCATATCCCACATCTCCTAATGTTTTCAAGATCTTATGATTGGCATAGATGTACTCTAACTTCTCAGCCCAATCCTCTAGAAGTCTATTTTGTAAAGTACTATGAATGTACTTGTAATGACTCCAGTTTCTTTCTGAGCCCGAGTTTGAGCATGTCTGAGAAAGAACCCTCATTGCAATTGGGCGTAGAAGCTCACATATGCCACCATTCATCATCCACCATTTCCAAAAGCAGATGTAGTTTTTGCCAATGCTTGAACATCGCTCGATGCAAACAACCCCTCCTTGCATCGAGACTTGGCTAACTTGTTACAATACTTTGCAAACTCATGGTTGTGGGGATAATATTGTCGCACCACCTTATGAAAGTCATGCATTAAAATTGGGATCTCTTTGTCTTCGGGCTTTATATTCCACCAATTGGGGTCTAAAAGGTACCCAACACTATGCAATGGATTGTGAGCTTGCTCCCATCGCGGCCTAAACAATTGCCACAATTCCTTGTGTTTTGTAGCATTAAATGGTCTTCTCTCATTCTCTTGGTCTGGGCGAGCAGGGGGATTGCTCGCAAATAAGAGCTTGCTCAATACTCCAAAAGTGCATCCATGCTTTTCCGATTGTTGGATCTTTTGAGTCCAAATCCCTAAGCACATATAAAATAGGTTTCATAACATTAGTAGCATCCTTAAACCATTTCCATAATGCAGGGGAATCCAGTGTTTCTTTGAGGGCATGCATTTTCTCCTTTGTTGCCCTATCGGTCAACTCTGACATCCATCGTTCAAATGCATCACAATGAAATGTCTCCATAAGAAAACTCCTAATTTTCACCAGGGATTGCAAAGTGTAGAAGTACATAGCAAATCTCATGCTAATTACAACATGGTAGAACCATCACGAGACATAAAGATTGCTTCAAGACATTGCTTCAGTCGTATTAACTTCACGATGTCTCGAGCCTCACAAACAATAACTTGAAGCAATCCCATCGTTGCAGATTCCAGAACCCCAAGAAGAGGATAAAACTAGGATTGATGGTGCAACATCTGAGAATGATAGCGATGAGGAGGATGAATCTAATGAAGATGAAGGAAATAATATTCACCCTCCACATGGGTCTAAAGACGAGGACATTGATGGTGAACATGATGAGGATAGTCACTTGTGAATTTTGGCAATGATGGCAATAGGGTTTCGAATGTCATAGACAATTCTCCCTCACATTCTACTCTCTTTAAGATATCACTAGTCTCTATAGGTGGCTTTCTCTGATAAGCAATGCGATGCATTATTTGTTCATGTGCATGACACTTAATGGCATTAATAACATGAGAGGGAATCATTTTTTGATAATTCTCAAGATAACCCCAGGCATCTTCAAAAAATTGAATCATCTCAACAATGATCCATGCCAATGCATAGGTATCTACATGGCATGTATATCTACCTCTTAAGGCTACTTCTTGTAGCTCAGGTGCAAGCCACTTCTTCCGCCCATGCTCTTCCTCTTTCCTGCAAACTCTCTTAGCGAATTCGGCATGTGTCTCCAAATTCGGCATGTGTCTCCAAAGACTGCTTCTTCAGATGCTGGAATTCCTTACTCTCCAATAAGTCCATCTCCATCCCCTAGCCTATGATGGCTACTCGGCATCTAGACTTTCCAACAAAATCCAATAAGATGTTTCTTGGGTGCAGGTTTTGTGTGCACCCACCTTCCTTCATGTAGCCTTGCCAAACCATCCACAAGTGGATGGATGATATGGAGGAGATTCTCATAAAAGACATTGATTCGAGCAACATCTTCCTTCTCCAATGTAGCTTGGACTTCCCCGCTTGCTGTGGCCATCAAATTTGCTCCTCCTCTTAGAACATGGTGGAAGTAGTGTGTGAAGCTGCCTTGGTCCATTGGTAGAATTTGAAGGAACTGCAACAAGCTACCACCATTAAAGTATCACGTGATGGTCCACAATGGCTCTTCTTGAGTTGCTGTGATCACACATACAAGGACTGGGTGTAAAATCAGCATGAGCTATTCTCTCATTGCTTCTCATGTACGTGTCCCAATATTGCCCTTGTAGTTCTTTCCGACATATTCCATGTGATATGGCAACCCTGCAGCTCCTATCAACCACACTTTAAATACAATGCCATAGGGTCTTGAGCCGATTTTCTTGTCAACTTGGATCTCCCTCTCTATGACATAGGCCAAGATTGACACTTTGTCTATGTTACTAGACATGTGTTGTGCTTTTTGAACCTCATCACCTCTCAATGGTTGAGAGGGTATAGAGGCTGGCTACTCTTCACCTGCAGCTAGGGTCATAGCTCGAACATAAGCTGATGCAGCCTTCTTTTCCCAGCTCTTAGCCACTATGACATGGCGATCTAACGCAATGCCTTACTCTTGTGCTTGGTCCATACACACATCCATTGTGTTAATTTGAAGACATCAAAATCTTGTACAAGAGTAGGGTCTAAATTGCATGCTTTGTTGAAGCAGGTCTCTTCATTCCCAATAAACCTTTCAACCCAAAGCATGGCATCTATCTCCCATCGCACCCGACTCGCAAGGTCATCATGACCTTCAAACTGCAAACTCATCAAGAATCCTCTTCTTCATAGTGCTAACTCCCTCTAAACTAGACATGGTTGATTCCATCTCTCTTCTTCATGTTCTACACCCTAATAAAAAAGGCATTTCGAATGCTTCTCATCACTCTCTTGTGCTCGCCCTTACTTAGCTCTTCCCCTCTTTTCGCTTAGTGCCGGCGGTTGAGGCCATGCTTGCGATTAGATCTTTTTGTGTGTGTGCGGAAAGCTTTCTCTCTTGACACTAGCAGAATAGCTACAGTTGCCACACAATAGTGAGCAGGTAGGCATCTGACAATAACTCCCACCCTATGCATTCTTGATTTTTTTAATTACATGAAATGCAAATGAGTTATCATGGTACGAATTAATGTAAAAGTTTGAAGACTAATAACTCTCAATGCAACAAATGATTCTTTCAATGCATGCATGCAGCAAATGTAAGGTAATTTCTTAAAAAATTTGACAAACCCCCCCCCTTTTTATGTGGAGGGCAAAGGAAACCTAGTTCCAGGTCGTGGTTCCAACTAGCCCCCCATCCTATTTAGGATGCAGGACCAGGAACCACTTCTTGGACCAGGCCCCTCGGTCAAGACTTGGAGGGAGGAGGATTTTTGACTCTTCTCAATCCACTGTTAGTGAAAATGAAACCATCGGTTGGCTTATATCTTGGGGCAGTAGTACTACCGCCAGTAATTATTGTATTACTGCCATAGGAAGTAGTAGTACTACCGGCGATAAGTAACATACTACTACCGGCAGTGCTACTATTCTTAATGGGAATCCTTTAACTATCGATGTGAAATAAAATTACCGATGGTATGGTTA
This sequence comes from Dipteris shenzhenensis, assembly GCF_047967505.1. Lineage (NCBI taxonomy): Eukaryota > Viridiplantae > Streptophyta > Polypodiopsida > Gleicheniales > Dipteridaceae > Dipteris > Dipteris shenzhenensis. Next base: position 9,879,396 of record NC_141599.1, read on the forward strand.
ATACTACCATCGATAGTATTGTGTTAAACTATTGATAGTAGTATTAGGTCTACTGCCAGTACTAGGATATCGCCAGTAGTGTTTGTACTACCATCGGTATGTATCCAGTTTCTAGGTCTGGGCCACTTGATAGCGTACATGAATATGCAATCCTTGTAGCCCGTACTAGTTGAGCAACTGTGGGGGCACCCAAGCGACCAACCAAGGGAAGTGCCACAGTGAAATAAGGAGGCACTCACAAAGTCACTAGGAGGGGCTTGGCCAAAGCACTACAACTCGCTGGCGAAAGAGGCCTACGCTAAAGGTACACAGTGAATGTATCTTTTGTTAATTTGCTCTAATTCTTTGCTCATCCCACAAGAACACACTATATCCAGGTGCTTTCTTTGCGAGCCATAGATTATCCACATACTGTTGCAAGTATGTTTGCTGCTGTCTCGATGTGAATGTGGACCTTTTTTTGGAGTAGTAGAGTTTTGCACCAAGCTACTTTAACAATCTTAGTTTTGTAAACATGTCTAAATAATGCAAAGTGCTGGCTATCTGAGTAAAAACAACTTCATAATCCAACTTTATCAAAACACTTTCTTGTGTTCATTATTGTGATACTACTTACCTTGGAAAGTTTAATAGCTACACAAAATTCGATTGTGATTTTTGGTATAATTGTTGCATCGCATGACAATCATACTTTCACTCAACAAATGCAGACTCTTTGAATCATTCTATGCTTGAAAACCTTCCGGGTAAAATTTAAAAACATAAATATTATGACAAAGCAACGTTTGGCTTAAGATTTCATAGGTAAGAAATGAGCACCAAACTATTGAGGCAACACATTTCTAACTAGCTTAGTGTGGGGCACAACAATGAAGCATCTACTAGTACATCAAGGGCTAGCTCCAGACCATTACCTACAGATGTCCATTGTAATAATCCTTCAGCTATCATACCTAGTAGACCAAACTTTGTAGCTGGCGCAAACACCCTACCTATTCTATCCATAGGAAACCTTTGTGAGTTTTGTGCTACTTGTTTGCCTTCGAAGGGAAGCTCTTAGTTGTGCCGCATTTGGACTTGTTGTAGAGCCGTGTTGCTTGAACTTTTGCTTGTGTGCTTGCTGTAGAAATTTCCTTGCCTTAGATGCGTGTAAGGGGTAGGTCATGTCTTCTTAACATCTGAAAGAGACACCTCTCTCTCTCTCCTTAGAGTAGGACTAATAGAGGCAGTCAGAAAGTATGAATCTCTCCCTATGTCTCTCTCTCTGAGTTAAGACGAATGAGAGACTCAATGGAAACCTCTTTCACAGACTCAAAAGAAAATGAAAGAATCAATGAGTAGAAATCCTTAACTCTCAATGAAGGGAAATTCTCTCTCTCTCTCTCTCTCTCTCTCTCTCTCTCTCTCTCTCTCTCTCTCTCTCAATCAAAGTTCTCCCAAAGCAAGGAGCACTCTCAATCTATCCCTCATTCCCATTCAAAAGGAAACTCAAAATGAATTCTCTCTTAAAACTAGAAGCAAAAAACTCTCGAGATCTAAAACTAATCTAGGAATGGGAGCAATCCTAGTGAACTACTAAAATGAGCTAAACTAGGAGAGCTAAACCTATGCTTTGATACCATGTGAAAAGCAAGAGATCAAGGAGGCTCAAAGTGTACTGAATAAGACATGAGAGGGAGATAGCAAATGTATATCTATATTCAGCAATACAAGAAGGCTTCTTATATAGAGAGATCCTTTAGAATAGTCAACGCTTGTGGGATCCTCTGATCCACATCTCTCCTTGTGGATGTCCTCGATCCACATCCTCACATCATGTAGTCCACATCCTAGGGTGGCTAATTTAATACATTCCTATACCATACCTTAGCCTCTAATCTATGTGCACATGGCACGATATCTCAACAAGCACCACATAATAGTCCTCATTATCTTCGTTTGTAGGGGACATAGTAGTACTGCAAAATGGCCACCCATTTGAAGCATGTCAGCTAGCTGGTCTTTACCCATTGCATATGTTACATCTTCCTACTCTAGGTCTGATGCAGTTTGTCCATTGATGGGCTCCAGCCTCTTCAAGTTCCATGGATTTGCATGAGATAAAATTGTGCACCTATCCCATGTTTCATCCATGCAGAATGAACAAAAGCATGATAAATGGGCTTGTGAGGGATCTTTGTTCTGAAACCCAATATGCAATATTTTGAGCGACTTCCTTTGATGGTGTGGCAGTCCCATGCTTTAGGCCTATCAACATCACCAACCTTTACTTCCATGAAGAGCATTTTTTAAGAATCATCTCCCATCTTCCATGTCAACCATTCCACAACATCATGTGCATTCTGTAGCTTTGCACCATTTACATCCAATTGCTCACTAGTTAATGCATGCTTTATGATTGCACTAGCCCCATCATATTCTCCCTTGCCATGACTGCTACCACAAAAGTTCCATATCATTTGAATGCCGGTCAAAGAGAAATACCTAACATAACAAACAATAGAAAAATTATGTTATATATTGCATTTTAAAATATACATCTTCAGCGTGATGTAGGAAATAAAAGGGGCAGTGTCCAATGTCTTACCTTGCAACAAAGTAAAATGGGAGAGTGGCCTTGAAATGAGATGTTGCCCCGTCTGACCTAACCCAGTCTCTTTTAAACTTGAAGCCTTTAGACACCAACCATTGATGGTGGAGCATAAATCAATGCTGCACAAATAGTGTGTCATATTCTCTGTCATTTGTGACCTCAATGTAGACAAGGATCTAACAATCTATGCAAGACCTACATCTACAAGATAGAAATCAATGCATGCATGCAATCTATAGAATACTTACATCTACAAGCTAAAGCAACGCAATGCAAGGCAACCAACAATCAACCTACATAGCCAAGGATTGACTAGTAATGTCCTCTACAAGGTCAATGCGAGGTACGATAGCTACAATGTCTATACAACTATAGTAGATGATTTGACAAACAGTTTTTGCAAGCTACAAGTGCACATGAGGGACATCAACATAGCAAAGAAGCATACATCTCCAGTGATGCTACACATAGCACACATAGCTAGGCTTGACCTTGTGGAGCACCAGGCAACAACAAATAGGCAACACTTAGAGTCAATGCCAAGAACATAGATGAGCATCAACAACTTTACAACTCATTAATGCGTCAACACAACACATCTACCACAAAAAAAGTGGATGAGAGCCACAACACGAAGCCTCCATGAAGCATTAACCCCAAATCAAGCTAGGCAGACCAAGCATAAAAGAAGAGATGCAATGACTCAGAAACAGACAGATTCGATGGCCATTTAGAACTGGAATCTCAAATATTTTGTCAGCATCTTTTAGATTCCATCAAATCCTTACAACCTCATGTTGACCTTATCTTACACATGGCCTTTTGGCTACAACAACAAGGTCTGGTCAACAAGCTGACACATGGCATCGGATTTATCACCTCGACCTATTTGCCACATCACAATGCCATGTCAGCATCCTAGTCAATAGCCACATCACTAGGCCACATCTACAACCATGTCATCATTGGTAGCTTAGCACTACCTTGTCATCAATGCCATATCATCACTGCCATGTCATCAATGCCATATCATCACTACCACATGACACATAGAATGCCAACCAGGCACAGTAACCTCTTCACATGCACACTTTGCATCTGCATGTGCACCCACCTAAAACATCATCATAGTGTCAGATGACCTTTTTTGCCCCTTCACTTTGATCAATGTCCATATCTCTTGATCCAGGAAGAAGTTAACAGTGCTCTAAAAATATAAATCAATCAATTTTTTGAGATCTAAGTGCTCATTACATCACATATGGGTTTTGAATCTTGCATCTAAAACTTTTTAGCCTTACCTTCAAAGCCACTTCTACTGCACATTTAAGCATCTTCATCGACATATCTAATCCAAGCACCTAAAAGGAACAACGGAAAAAAAAATATCTCTTGCTTTTTAATCTCTATAATGATTGGTGTAGCATAGCTTAGCATAGATTAGTTTACCATAGAGGAGATGTTTGAATTTCTCCAAGCAGCCAATCAAAGCCATGCCAGATAAGTGGGAGTATGTAGATGGATCTACACTGAGACCATCTAGTCACCATTGCCTTAGCACAAGCATAAGGGTCTTCAATTGCACCAATTTTGTCCACACCCATTATTGATCCTACCATTTCCTGAGCACAAGCTGAATGGGACAAGAAAGATAGATGCTTGGACAACACAACATGATCAAGACATCAAAAGAAGCATCAGGTTTGTCTGTAGCTCTTTATGAGTCCAAAAACACTTTTAGAATTTTGACACTCAGAAACTAGATCAATAAATTTTTTTGCAACAACAATGAATCTAGTCATGCTTATGTACTCAAGATTAAGGATTAAAACAATCGTGCAAAAAATAGCAGGTGTGACAATAGATGGAGTAGAGCTACTGGTGGCTGGATTGTCCAATGTGTAGACCCATCGACATACTCCCATTTTTCCTAAAGTACAAGAATGGTCTCCATTCAGTATTTCCATGTACCATAGTTGGAGTTGTCTAACTTAGCAGATGCCTCTAGATTTTAGATCCTACCATTGCCCGAGCTCAAGCAGAATGGGATAAAAAAGACAAGTATGCCTATCACCTGATCAAGCAAAATGTGCAAGATGTCATGCTAGGACAGCTCAACACAGTCAAGACATCAAAAGAAGCATGGGATATGTTCACAACTCTCTACAAGTCCAAGAACACATCCAGGATTCTCACCCTGAGAAACCAGATCAACCAGAGTTTCTGCAACAGCAGTGAAACCGGTCATGCTTATGTACTCCGCATAAAAGACTACAACAATCAATTGTAGTAGCAGGAGAGACTATGGACCCCACAGAAATGGTTTAAGTAATCCTGAATGGACTAAGAGAGGGATACGAGAATCTAGTCCAGAGTATTGCCATCCAATGGCAAATTCCAACACTGGAAGAACGTCAGTCACAGTCCTACTTGGTGAAGAACTCAGGACTCAGGCAATTCAAGCACATAAAGGTCATTCTAATGATCAGGCATTCACAGCTTCAAATAGAAGCAGAGGCAAAGGCAGAGGCAGAGGTAGATCATACCAGAAAAGGCATCATCAGCAATAAAATCAAAGTCAGCATCAGCATCAGCAACATCAGAATCAGCAAAGAGAAAATCATTCCAACCGGGGACGAGCATTTTCTGAGCGAAATCTTCCGAGCGTCCGAGCGAAGGAAAAAAAAAGCTTCCAACTATGCATAAATATGGCAAAAATCGATCAGAAGAAAACATAGTTTCACTTAGAAATATGCAAAGTATTATAGCAATGCCTATTTTATACAAAAATCTTTAGGTGAATCTGTAGGAATGGTGAGAGCATAATGGGATGGCTTTTGAAGAAACCCACATGTAGAGTAGACTTCTCTATGAAAATTCCCTTATGATCCTTCTTACAACTTTTACTTAATAGGGGGTGACATTGAAAACCCTCTCTCAATCAACCTATCTTCATGAAAGAGTTTGTTTAAAGAAAACTCATTGAAGTAAGCCATCCAGGTAGTTTCGCCAGCGAAACCCCTTTGAAGCAAGTCTCCCAAGGTAGTTTCGCTGGCGAAACTACCTTGGACAGCACTTTCAAAAGTGACATAACTTTCATATCCAATGTCCAAATATAGTCATTCAACCACTCAAATTGATCGGAACACCCCATTTGAGCACATCTAAGGAGTTATATTTTGGAAAATCTTTCATATATAGTATTAAATATTACATGTATTTTATGAGAGTGATATATAAGCCCAAGTTAATACTTATTTATAGTAATTTAAACTTCTTTAGAAACATGTCCATAAATATGCTATAAAAACACTAAAAAGATATTGCCATATGATATAAATGTGTTAATAAGTAATTATATATGCATAGTATTATTACATTGAGAGTGATTATGAGGAATGTTTCTTAAAGGAATCAACACTTTTTTAAGGTAATAACAGGGGTACAAAGGGATGTCTCTAAATAAGAAAATTATGTTGTGTAAAAATGAATGAGCGACTAGTCTGTATATTTTTATGATAATTTTTATGATAAAGGGATCTAGTTCTAGTGAAAATAAAAGTGTAAAAACCATGTTTCCTAAAGAAAAACATTTTTAAAAATCTCTTGAAAAACACGCTCGGATAAACCTGCTCATAGGTTTTTGCTCGTAAAATTGACGCATGCATTCCAACCGAGGAAGATTCCAAGGACAAGGGAATGCATCCACCAATGTGTCAAACATTCAGTGCAACTACTGTCACAAGTTTGGACACTATGAAAGAGATTGCCGCAAGAAGCAGTACGACCAAGGCGGTCAATCCAACAGTAATCGAGGGAATTCCCGAGGTAGAGGAAATCATCGTGGTGGACAGTCTAGTCACAGTCATTTTGCAAATGAACATGGGAATATGTTTCTTGCAAACGAGGAATTGCATTAGACTGATACAGTGTACCTACACACTGATTTCAATCCCGAAGAGGATTACAGCTATCAAGTCGACCAAGTGGAATAGGATCCTTGGTACATGGAGAGCGATGCATCATCTCATATGACAAATCATCAGGAATGGTTCACAGAGATGAAACCATAGAAGGTCAGAAAAATGTCATCTACATAGCAGACAATACACCGAATCCAGTTCAAGGGATAGGTGTTATCCCTATGAACAATTTTACTAGTACAAAAGGATTAGTGAAAGATGTGCTCTATGTTATAAAGCTCAGCAAGAACCTTTTGTTAGTAGGTCAAATGGCAAAACACAATTACAAAGTCATCTTCAATGGTCATGAATGCACTATCAGAGATAAATCCAAAAGATGTCAGCTAGTAGCAAAAGGTGTCAAGGAAGGATGGTTATACAGAATGCTAGCTACAGTACCAGATAAGCATACCATGTCAGCTCTGTTAGATATCAATGCTCCACTCTCGTGTAACTATGCGAGAACCAGCTAACTCTACTTGTATACCCCCCATATGAGGAGAAGGCATTTAAGTAGCTCGGTTATCCGGTAGCTCCTGGTTTGGACACCAGATGGGGGCCATGTGTGGCTTGATGGTTGGATGGCTTCAGATAGAGTTGGCACGCCGCCAACTAGGCTACATGCAAGTGTGGGAAGGCATCCCATGACTGACCGCACTGAGGGTAGATGGAGCATTTCTCGAGGTAGCCCACTCTCAGGTTGCAAGGCCCGTTTGGAGCCTCAGATAATCCCGAATGGCTCTGGGCCAAACGGAAAACCATAGGTTAGTTGCTCTATTTTGCGCACCGGTTCTATCGTATGGTCGGTGGACTATTTTAGGACTGAGCCCCAGTCGACCGTTTTGGGTGGACTAGGTCGGTCACCAATTGGCTCTAACCAACTACTTGTGGTGGCTATATAAGAGCAAGCCTGTGAAGCCCATTTCATCACTAGATACAACAACCCTGATTCCTTAGCATCCAGCCTTCGTCTTCTACTATTTCTAGCATGCCATCGAAGCTTCTTTCACAGGAGCGCACGGCTAGGAGGTAGCACCATCTATTGTATCAGTTTTATAGTTTTTCATGACAGTTTGACCCATGTTAGTGTTTTGCTCATAACTTTCTGCTCGTTAGTCCGATTTTGATGAAACTTATATCAACACCAATCTCTCTTCAAGGCACATGTCTCTATGTTATTAGATCTTGAATCAGATACTACATCAAAAAGTTATGAGTCTCTGTGTTTGACAGTTTATTTTCGTGACAGTTTTTACCCCCATCTAGTAAACCACCTATAACTTTCTGGCTGATTCTTTGTTTCTTATGAAACTTATATCAATGCAAAGCCCATCTCAAGATGCATCTCTAAATTTTTGATTCTCCATACTATCCGTTTTCTCTCTTGCATACGAGATCTTGTTATCTGTTGGGCACAGATGTATTGTTTTCTTACAAGCTCAACTGCAACAAATGCCACTATCTGCAAAATGGCACAAGAGATATGGTCATGTCAACTTCAAGTACTTGTTAGATCTCAAGAATCAGAATATGGCAATTGGGATTCCGAAGCTACACTTTCTTAGAAAAGTTTGTGAAGCATGCTGCTTCAGCAAACAAAAGCAAACCAACTTTGTCAGAAGTACCTCTCATGCACGAGGTATTCTTGATTTGATTCATATAGATGTATGGGGTTATGCCCAGACCCGCAGCATCAATGGTTCACTTTACTACTTGACTTTCATTGACGACTACAGCATATATTGTTGGGTCTACTTTCTAAAAGAGAAATCTGAAGTATTCTTTAGATTTTAAGAATTCAAAGCCATGGTAGAAAACCAGACAGGCAGAAAGATCAAGGTCATGAGATCAGATAGAGGAGGTGAATACATGTCTTCAGCATTCATGAACTTTTGCAAAAATTATGGCATACGAAGACAATTCACATGTGTAGATACTCCTCTGTAGAATGCAAGAGCTGAAAGGAAGAATGGGACTTTAGTAGACATTGCTAGAGCAATGCTTAGTGAAAAGCATCTTCTGAATTAGTATTGGGCAGAAGCAATAGCTATAGCAAACTACTTGCTTAATCGGTTTCCTACCGAACCGATACAAGGTATGACTCCTTATCAAGCATTCACTGGACATAAGCCACACATCGGGCATCTCCGCATATTTGGTTGCATAGCATATGCCCACATACACGATGATCATCGCAAGAAATTGGATGTGAAGTCACGCAAATGCATCATGGTTGGCTATAGTGAAGAAAGCAAAGCATACAAATTGTATGGTCCCATCAATCGCAAAGTCATTATCTCCAGAGATGTAATCTTTGATGAGGGATCAGAATGGAAAACCTCACCTACACAGGAGATAGAAGCATCGACTTCATAGTCATCTACAGAACAAGTTGATGAAGAAGAGTGAGAATTGCTAGCAACACCTCAAGTAGAGCCACAATAGCTCAGATGGTCTATAGGGAAAGCAAACCTCCAGCTAGATTGACATATGCTCAGAAAGGCAAAGCAATTTAGGTGAAAACCACCAACTATGCTCTTATGACTACCATCATGGCTACAGAAGAGCCAGTGCACTTCGAAGACGCAGTAGACAAGCCAGATTGGCAAACTGCTATGAATGAAGAAATGGATACTTTGTATAAGAATAATACTTGGGAATTATGCGACCTTCCACCAAGAAAGAAGGCCATAGCAAACAAATGGGTATACAAAGTGAAGTACAATCCAGATGGAAGTATTTAGAGATACAAAGCTAGATTAGTTGCAAAAGGATTTGCACAACAATATGGTCAAGTCTATGATGAGACTTATGCTCCAATAGCAAAGATGGATTCCATACAGTTCTTGATATCACTAGCGACACTCAGCAAATGGAATGTGTATCAGCTCGATGTCAAGAATGCATTTCTCAATGGTTACCTAGATGAGAAAGTCTACATGCAACAACCAGTAGGCTATGTTGAACTAGGAAAGAAGAATAAGGTTTGCCATCTCAAGAAAAGTCTCTACAGCTTAAAGAAAGAACCCAGAAGTTGGTACAGTAGAATTGACAAGTATTTTGCTGATTTGGGATACATGAAGTCCAATGCAGATCATACTCTCTACTACAAAGTTCAAGGGGAAGACATTACTATTGCACTTTTGTACGTAGATGATCTGATTGTGACAGGAAGCAAGGATAGCTTCATCCAAAAACTAAAACAAGACTTATCTACAGAGTTTGACATGAAAGATCTTGGACTTATGCACTATTGTCTTGGAATTGAGTTCTGGAGAGATTCAGATAGCACATTCATGAGTCAGCTCAAGTATGTTGACAGTCTCCTGAAGAAGTTTCATATGGCAGATTGCAAGATTGCAGCCACTCCCATGGAATAGAGTTTGAAACTTACTAAAGATTCAAAAAATCCTATAGTCAGTGATAGATACTACAGGCAGCTCATCGGATCTCTTATATATCTGACAATCACACGGCCAGATATTTGTTATGTAGTAAGCTCACTAGCACAGTTTATGGCAAATCCAAAACAGTCTCACTGGAATGCAGCCAAAAGAGTCTTGAGATACATAAGAGGTACAAGATAGTTTGGGATAGAATACAAAGGAAGTCATCCATGGTTGCATGGATACTGTGACAGTGACTATGCTGGAGATCATGAGACTAGGAAATTGACATAGGGATATGCATTTTTCCTTGGTCAAGGTGCTATATCATGGTTATCAAACAAACAGCCAACTGTTTCTTTGTCTTTGACTGAAGAAAAATATAGAGCACTCACTACAGGTGCATGTGAGGCTATATGGCTCAAAAGACTATTGTCAGAAATAGATTACTTTGATGAGTCAAAGCCAACAACAATATACTGTGATAATCAATCGGCTCAAGCATTGGCCAAAAATCCAGTATATCACTCCAAGATAAAGCACATTGATGTCAGAGAGCACTTCATCAGAGAAAGAGTGTTACTTGGTGACATCACATTGCAGCATTGTGATAGCAAAGAAAATGTTGCAGACATTTTACCAAACCACTCGGTAAAGAGCTTTTCGAGAAACACCAATTAGCTCTTGGTTTGACGCACGAGAAGGACATTCCGATTAAAGGGGTGTGATGGAATGTAATGCTCAGTCCTTCTTCGATTCCCCAGAATCATCATATTGAGGGAAGGCCTACTTCATGATGTTGATCTTGAGGGAAGGTGTTGAGAGTTCACGCTCAACATCATGTGATCATGTGTGCATAGCACCATCACGTGATCATATGTGCATAGCACTAACCTTATAGAGTGCTGTAAAGGAAAGGGTTAGATCCCCTAACCCTAACCGTAAATGGGTTTGTATATATTCTATTTTTTCAACTAAATCTAGTGTACAGTTAGTCATTTGTGGTGTGCGCTCTAGCTGTGCCCTCTCTCCTCATCTCCACTCTTCTCCTCTCCCCTCTTCATATTTTGTTAGCAATGTGTGCACTAAGGGGAGGTGATGGATTTGTAACTCACATTTGACCACCTTGCAGTAGCCAAAGGATCATGGCACCAAGGGTAGGTGTTGAGATATGGTGCCATGTACACATAGATTAGAGGCTAAGGTATGGTATATGAATGTATTAAAGTAGCCATCCTAGGATGTGGATCGAGGACATCCACAAGGAGAGATGTGAATCAGCAGATCCCACGTGTTGACTATTCTAAAGGCTCTTTCTATATAAGAAGCCTTCTTGTATTGCTAAATATAGATATACATTTTCTATCTCCCTCTCATGTCTTATTCAGTCTATGCTTTGAGCCTCTTTGATCTCTTTCTTTTCACAGTGTTGTGGTCAAAACCAAAAATAGTATTCTCAGAGCAAGTGACAGATGGTTGGGGCAATGTTTTCAATATTAGAGATGAAGTGGTATATGGAATTTTTAATGCAAAATTTCCTAAATGCAAAAGCGACTATTCCTTACTAGAAGATGCATGTCCTGCTATAGTGCATGTTGATGTGGTGTTGGCAATAAAGTTCACAATGTTGCAAGTAAAGCACAAGGTTAAAGGACAAAGAATAGTGTATTGTGTCCCCAAAGAGGTGCACAAACGAATATTGGCAAACATTTCATTTTAAGAACTGTTGCATGACTTTCAAGACAACTAGATGTAGATTTCAAGAGTTTGCTTCCATTTTGTACCTTGTTTTGTATTGTTTCCACTTTGGGGGAGGAGTACCTAGAATTTCTTGGGTCCATATTAGATGCATTAAAAGGCATTGTAAACATGTTTTTGCAATGAAACGATGCAACTTTTCAATGAAAGATTGTCAAGTCACCATATTAGCAAATCATTATATTTTAATGTTTGAAATCAGCCATGGTAGAGATACAGACTATTTTTCTTATTTATTTATTATTACTTAGAGTATTTTTAATGGCTAAAAATGATGCTTAATATTAAAAAGTTAAAAATAATTATTTCTATTCTATACACCAAACACCAACATTGATGCTAATGTGATGCTTAATGGATTTGGGACAATAGTGAATGCTTTAGGCTATGTTAAACCATATCTACCCCAGATATGTGGCACGATCAAGTGGTGGATGAATAACAAGAGTACTAAATTAAGGCAACAAGAAGCTGATCTTATCTCTTGGATTGTAGTTATAATGAAGTAATGCTTTGAGGAGCAGCTTTTGGGTCATCTTGGTGTGGTTTTATATGAATATTTGTGGGAAAAGTACCCGGAAGTTTTTGGGTCCATATTACACACATTAAAGGGCATTGTAAACGTGATTGGTATCACAAAAATGACTCCCATCAAGGACCTACTTTTGCATTTAATACCAATTTAAAAGAATAGACATGAGAAAGTTCAAGAGGCATTAGGAGAATTTTTGGCTCAAAAAGTGCATCATAAGGGGAGGATTAAGGAAATGGATTAAGCCCTTGATTACATGAGTGAAAACATTGTGGTCAAATTTTTAAACACAATTTTTTGACTGATAAGAGGTCCTACACACGAGGAGCAAGATAGTGTGCCATGTGGTAGCGTTGTAGGGACTGGCCACCTACAGTCAATGGCAGCCATTAGATGTAAGCTAGATCTAATGGCCTAGAGAAAAGTACGATCCAAGTGGGAGAAGCATTAAGTGAGAATACCATTCCATGGGCATGATTTGTCTCATCACATGCACCTTTTCTCAACCATTTGATCTCCTTTAGATCTAATGGCTAGCCGCCCTTCTTTTGGAAAGCATTTGTAGCCACCATTAGATTTAAAGTAGAACTAATGGCCCTCCATGATAGCCACCAAGCAACTTGCCCTTGTGGGCCTTCATATCTCTTTCAAAGCACCTTTAATCTCCCACCATTGGATCAAATTTGATTGAACCATCTACATGACTCCACAAGATGTTACTAGGATAGAAATGCCTCTTTACTTGGATAACTTTGAGTACTTTGGATAACTTGGAGTGGGGACCACTGTTTTCCACGAATGAGGAGGAGGAAGAAAACCTCCATTCTTTTAATGCTTGAGCCTCCTCATTGGTCTAGAGCTTAATCCACATTTTTAAGCCCTAATGCAAGAGGCACTTTTTGAGTCCTAGTGGGGGGAAAATTGTTGATAGAGGAGCTGAGTTTGTGCCAGCCCAATAGTGGATGAGAATATGTTTTGAGCTACCAAAAATTCTTAAAGCTCACAAAAAGGGGATCAGGAGGGCCACTACACGAATACATTGCTACAACTATTGGTCCACTATGAAGCATATGGCTCTAGGGGTACCTGGGCTTGGTTGTGAGGATGCACTAGTACATCTTCTCAATTATGTATGGCCTAATATTTTTTAGACTTCTCCTCACATGATAAATGACACGACTACAGTTATTGAGGGGATGCGAGTTGCCCTGGGACCTGCAGTTGTTCTCAATTATTGCATCTACAAGGTCTTTTCCATCCAGTAAGAAAAGTTTGTGAGGTTTATTGGAAAATCTATAATTCTTTGTATATAGTCTCCGAGGATGGTCTAGTTGTAGCTTATCCAGTTTTGGAGGATGAGGTTCACAATATGTACAACAGGCCCGAGTTGGCAATGCTTGTCTAAAGGTGCTAGGTCTGCATTTTTTAATGTGATTTTTTTCTTGTGAGTCTTTGTAGTGGGTCTCGGCAGTGACTCACGTGTCGTGGGGATGTTGAAGATATGCCGACAAAGTCTCCACTCCTAGTTACTCCTTGTGGGAGCAATGCATAGCACGAGTTGTCCGCAAGTGTCACTTAAATGGCCTCCGGATAGTTACACGAGGAAGGGGGAAGAGGAAGAGGGGAGAGGAGAGGAAAGAAGGGCAGGGGAGGGATAAGGGATTAGGAAGAAGAAGAGAAGAGAAGGGTGAAGGGGGGTGGAGTGGTAGACACAAGGGCACTATGAAGGAAACAAGAGAACACCCAAAACACCCTCTTGGAAGAGAAGAGGGAGCTTGTATTCAACTTGTGCAAACAACAATGAAGACCAAAGTCAACCATTTGGCCTTTTATACAAGTCATCTTTTGAAGGGAGGGCCAACCCTTCTCCTTTTTAGCACCCTCCCTCTCTTTTCAACCAAAGGGTCTTGGGCCCGTAGGGTGCCAAGGCATATTGCTATTCTTACCATCTCTCCCTACTAGCAGAAATAGCGCTTGTGTTAACCATATTAGTGTGAAGAAAGTGGGAGAGAAGGAAGGAGTCTCACTTGTGGCTTTCTCACATACACAATGGGGGAATACACACAAAGGTGGAGGCTGAAAATAGTTTTCCTCTTCTTAGTTGTGAAAGCCAAAAGAACTCTAGTACAAAGAAATAGAAGAACCCTATATGTGGGTCTCAACCAAACTCAGCTAACTAAGGTGGCATACTAGCTGAGCCACAAACTAGAGTACATAAGGATAGTTGTCATCCAGCTATTATTCATGGGCCGTGTACCAACCGCATCTGTAGCTAACAAGTCGGTGACATAAATGCACAATGGTCACCCTGGCATATCATGAGTAGAGCTCGATATGTCAACACTCCCCCTCGAGCTCAATCCCAATTCTTGCACACCAAGCAAGTCTCTGAACTTGCATAGCTTCTCTGTGCCCAATGCCTTCGTGAATATGTCAGCTACCTGATCCTCTGTGCTGACATAAACTAGATCAATAAGACCTAGTAAAACTTTCTCCCGCACATAGTGATAATGCACCTCAATGTGCTTTGTTCTAGCATGATAGACTGGGTTATTTGCCAAGTGTATACTGCTCATGTTGTCACAATAAATGACAATTGGCCCATCTATAGACTGATGCATATCATAAAGTAGCTTATGCAACCAAGCTATCTCACATGCAGCCATTGCTGCACCCCTGTACTCGGCCTCTGTGCTCGACAAGGCAACTGTAGGCTGTTTCTTGCTGCTCCAAGTGAGTGCAGCACTCCCAAAAGAGAACACATATCCACTGGTAGATTGTCTATCAGAAATACTACCAGCCCAATCAGCATCAGTGTGACCATGCAACTGTATCTAAACCCCAGCCTCATAAAACAGTCCATATTGCAATGTGGACTTCACATACCTGAGTATACGTCTAGCCACATCCAAATGCGGTTTCCTTGGAGCCTGCATAAACTGACTTACCAATCCAATAGCATAGCTCAAATCTGGCCTAATAATAGTCATATAAATCAAACTTCCTACTATGCATCTATACATAGTAGGGTCTTCCAGAAGGTCACCTGCATCTGCACTCAGCTTCACATTCTGCTCCAAAGGAACTGAAATACGCTTACAACTTGTCATCCCATATTTGGACAGCATGTCCAATCCATACTGCCTCTGCAAGAACCATATCCCACTTGGTGATCTAATCACCTCAATGCCCAAGAAATAACGCAGCATTTTCACATGAAGGATATCTTCATCACTATCACCTGTGCTGATCAAATCATCAACATAAATGACAAGCAGCATAATACCTTTCTCTGTTTTTCTCACATGAAGTGAGAAATCTGCCTTGGAAATCTGAAAGCCAATAGTGACAAGATACTGTCCTATCTTGTCAAACCATGCTCTAGGTGCTTGCTTCAAGCCATACAAGGCTTTCTTCAACCTGCAAACAAACTCAAGATGAACAGCATGAACATAACCTGGTGGCTGCTCCATAAAGACCTCTTCTTGCAAATCACCATGCAAGAAGGCATTCTTTACATCCATTTGATGCAACCATAGAAATGACTGCTCTTACGGTTGCCATCCTTGCAACCAGACTGAATGTTTCTTCATAATCAATGTCATATGTCTGTGCATACCCCTTGATAACTAATCTTGCCTTGTATCTGTTCACAGAACCATCTGCATTGTGCTTCACCTTATAAACCCACTTACAGCCAATTGCATTTTTGTCTTTAGGCAAAGGCACCAATTCCCATGTAGCATTTGCTTCCAAGGCATCCATTTCTTCATCCATGGCTTTCTCCCATTTTTCTTTTCCCATGGCTTGCTCAAAAGAAGTGGGTTCTGGTTCCTGTATCACTTTGACCATATAGGCATAGTGAATGGCTGTAAATCCATCATATTTCAGCCTATCCACAGGATACCTAGCTCTGATAGACATGCACAAAATAGGCTCACTTCCAGGTGCTCTCAAAACATCCCCGGTCTTCCTTACTCCAGGTGTAACAACAGAAGGAATACCCAACTCATCATCAATGCTCTGTTCTGAGCCACTGGATTCACCATCCACATAGGAGTGACCTGCATTCACATCAAACATGGGCTGATCTACCTTCTCTTTTCCTTTTCGTGATACCTTCATACCACTATCTGCATTGCTTTGAGGAGATTCTCCTGATCTCAATCTGCCTATCCATGGTGAAGTATGTGAACCATTGCCAGAGGACACTGCAGGTCCACTAATATTTTGTGATTGCTGCTGTGAATTCTGTGCAGCATTACCATTTTGTGCATCTACATCATCAATCACATTTACTGGTTTATACTAGCTGCTCATCTCATAAATAACAACATCTCTGCTCATTGTAAACTTACGAGTAGAAGGGTTATAGCATCTATACCCTTTCTGCTGCAGAGAATAACCAATAAAGATGCACTTCTCAGATTTTGGATCCAACTTGGACCTCAACTTATTTGGCACATGAACATAGGCAATGCAACCAAAAATTTTCAAATGAGAAATATCTGGTTTCCTACCAGTATACATCTCCTCTAGCGTCATACCATGTATTGCTGCAGTGGGAGTCCTGTTCATTATGTAAACTGCTGTAGCAACTGCTTCAGCCCAATAATAATCTGGTAGGCTTTTTCATTTAGGATGGCCTGAGATACCTCTCCAATATGCCTGTTTTTCCTTTCTGCAAGTCCATTTTACTGTGGGGTATGACTGCATGAATATTGCTGCTTTATGCCATGCTCCTGCAAGAACCTTGCAAACTCATTGACAGGTACTCTCCCCCTCCATCTGACCTTAGGCATTTTATTTGCAGGCTTGTTTCTTTTTCAACCATAGCTTTAAAATCTTTGAAATTCCCAAACACTTTACTTTTCTTTTTCATAAAATGCACCCAAACTTTTCTGCTGTAGTCATCAATAAAAGCGACAAAGTAATGGCACCCTCCAATAGATGCAGCTTTAGTAGTCCACACATCAGAGTGATTAATTCCAATGGCTTCTTACTCTCTTAAACATGTCTAGGAAATGGTTTCCTTGCTTGTTTTTCAAATTGACAGGCTTCACATACCTTATGCATTTATGCAACCTTGAATTTAGGCAATCCTGGAATAATGTTTTGGGCCTGCATTGATTTAAGTCACTGTACATTAACATGACCAATGCGTTTATGCCAGATATCAATATCTGCAACTACACCGGTCCCATGTGCAAACATTGCTGCACTCCAGGCATGTCTGCATCCAACGTAAACATCCTACCGTTCTTCTTTCCTTTTGCTATCAAGCGACCATTATTTTTCATATCCTCAACAAAGCATCCATGAGGATTAAATCTGACCTGCAAGCCCTGCTCAACCATTTGACCAACAGAGACGAGGTTCTTGGATATATTCGGGACATGAAATACATCAGACAGGTATTTCTTTTTCCCATCCTGCATAGACAAAGGAATTTTACCAATCTGCACAATAGGATGTGCAGTATCATCACCAGTCTCCACAAATCCTGGTCTTTTGATTTTCCTTGCATCCTACATCCATTCTGCATGACCTGTCATGTGGTTTGATGCACTTGAGTCAACATACCACACATCATTGCTTTCTTCTGCACTTGTCACAGAATTGGTCATGTGCTGCACCATAAACAAATGCTCATTTCTGTCATCACCCTGTCTACTAGAGGATGCATAATTGCCTTGATGCAATTTTCCATTCATAATGTCATTCTGCTTTTTATAGCAGTCTTTAGCCATATGACCCATTTTACCACAATAGTAGCATTCAACATTGTTGTTTGCATTTTGGTCGCTTTGCCATCCACCACGTCCTCTTTGGCTCCCCCTGCCTCTAGAGTTACCACGTCCTCCTCCAAAGGACTGGTTTTCTTGAGTTTGTTGCATATTTTGATTTCTACCACGGCCTCCAGATCAGCCTCCTCTACCTCTGCCTCTACCTCTTCCAGCATTTGAGTAGAAGAGACAGTTTCTTTTGAAGCTCCTCCTAAAGAAGATGCACTGCCATTTCTCTGCTCTTCAGAAATTAGAAGAGCAAACAACTCCTCAAAATCATGAAATTTTTCACGGACGGCAATGGATGTCCGGAACTGTGCATAATCCTTTCCTAGACCATTCAAGGTCACTGCTCATATTTTCTCTCTGCACATTGTGCAACTCCTACTTGAGCTGCATTTTCCTGACTTGCATACTTGTGCTGTACATTTTTGCCAAAGTATCCCATGCCTCCTTTAGCGTACTTGCATCCTGAATATGCACAATCATAGAATCCGAAGTACTGACAGACAGCTAGTATATAACTTTTCTGGCTCTCTCATGCCATCCTTTAAATGCCTGCATTTCCTATTGATTGGGAACATTAGGAAGAACTAGTTCTTCTTCATTTCCTGTAATGAACTCCCAATAGCCTTTTCCCATAAGGAAATTTGTCATTCTAAATTTCCATGCTTGGAAGTTGTTCTTGTCAAGCTTTTTAGTGACAATTTGTGAAAGAGAATTAGATGCCATTACAGAACACTGCAAAATATTATGTCACTGCAAAAAATACAGCTTCTACCTTCACACGGGCAAATCTGCAAAACTGACGAAAGTGGTATTTGACCACACAGTCGCTTCCTAGTGACGATTTTGCATCAACAAGCAATAAGGATGATTTTGTAACTCCCAGTATCTCTGTGCACAGGCATACAATACAATTTCTGTGGTAACTTTTCACCGACCTATAGAGTAGTGGTCGCATAGCAAAATAGGGCCTTTTTCTTAGTGCTTGCAGAGAATTTCTGCCTCCAAAACGGGCCCCAAAATGGCCTCGAATCAGAAAAATAAAGTCACCATGGGCTTGGCCCTCTCTCGCAGCATATATTGCCCTCCTCTCACCACACTGCGAAGGGCATCTCAATCTGAGACAATGCACTCTCGCACTTTCTGGGTGTGCTACCTGCAGAGATTTGCTCCCAAACTCGAAAAAGGAAAGCAACACTAATCCTCTTACCAGGACATCGTGAACTTGGTTTGCTTTCTTGAGCTCCTTACCACGAACCAGGCTCTGATACCATGTGAAGAAAGTGGGAGAGAAGGAAGGAGTCTCACTTGTGGATTTCTCACATACACAATGGGGGAATACACACAAAGGTGGAGGCTGAAAACAATTTTCCTCTTCTTAGTTGTGAAAGCCAAAAGAACTCTAGTATAAAGAAATAGTAGAACCCTATATGTGGGAGCTAACTAAGGTGGCATACTAACTGAGCCACAAACTAGAGTACATAAGGATAGTTGTCATCCAGCTATTATTCATGGGCCGTGCACCAACCGCATCTGCAGCTAACAAGTCGGTGAAATAAATGCACAACGGTCACCCTGGCAGATTGGAGCTCGATATCTCAACAATTAGAGCACTTGGGACAAGCCTGGAATTAGGAGGTGGTCCTAACCAATTCCCAAATAGTGTTTGTGTTAGCCTCGCGCCTCCTAGGCTTAGGTGATTGGGGGCTCAAACTCCTTGAGCGCCCTCACGCCTTAAACCATTTGTGGTTCAAATCCCATGCCTGAGGCTCAAAACTTGGGGTGGCGAGCCTAAACTTCCGTGAGACACCCCATGACAACCCTGCACATTGCTTGGAATCCTTTGCTTTGGAATATTTGGAGATCAAACTATCGAGATATCAAGCTCCACTCATGATATGCCAGGGTGACCGTTGTGCATTTATGTCACCGACTTGTTAGCTGTAGATGCGGTTGGTACACCGCCCATGAATAATCACTGGATAAAATCTATCTTTATGTACTCTAGTAAGTGGCTCAGTTAGTATGCCACCTTAGTTAGCTGAGCTTGGTTTGAGACCCACATATAGGGTTCACCTATTCTTTTGTACTTAGAGTTCTTTTGGCTTGAATAACTAAGAAGAGGAAAACTGTTTTCAGCCTCCACCTTTGTGTATATTCCCCCATTGTGTATGTGAGAAAGCTGCAAGTGAGACTCCTTCCTTCTCTCCCACTCTCTTCACATGGTATTAGAGCTCGGTTCGTGGTAAGGAGCTCAAGAAAGAAAACCAAGTTCGTGGTGTCCTAGTAAGAGAATCAGTGTTGCTTTCCTTTTTTTTTGAGTTTGGGAGCAAATCTCTACAGGTAGCATAGTCAAAAAGTGCAAGAGTGCACTGTCTCAGATTGGGATGCCCTTCACGGTGTGGCAATTTTTTTTTAAAAATTTGAGGCCATTTTGGGGCATGTTTTGGTGGTGGAAGTTTTTTGCAGGCACTCAGGAAAGTGCCATGTTTTTGTTGTGCAACCACTGTTCTGCAGGTCAGTGAAAAGTTATTGCAGAAATTACATCGTATGCCTGTGTGTAGAGATATTGGGAGTGACAGAATCATTCTTATTGCCTGTTGATGCATAATCGTCAATAGGAAGTGACTGTGTGGTCAAATACCACTTTCATCAGTTTTGCAAATTTGTCGTTGTGAGGCAGAAGGAGTGTTTTTTTGCAGTGACCGAATATTTTGCAGTGTTCTATAATCGCATCTGATGCTTTTTCACAAATTATCACTAAAAAGCTTGACAAGAACAACTTCCAAGCATGGAAGTTTAGAATGACGAATTTTCTTAAGGGAAAAGGCTATTGGGAGTTCATTACTAGAGCTGAACAAGAACCAATTATTCCTAATGTTCCCAATCAACAAGAGTTGCAGGCATTTAAAGGCTGGCATGAGAGAGCCAGGAAAGTTATGTATTGGCTATCTATCAGTATTTCAGATTCTATGATTGTGCATATTCAGGATGCAAGCACGCCAAAGGACGCATGGGATACTTTGACAAAAATGTATAGCACAAATACGCAAGCCATGAAAATGCAGCTCAAGCAGGAGTTGCATAATGTGCAGAGAGAAAATATGAGCATCAATGACTACCACATGAAGGTGAAGAAGATTGCAGATGCACTTGCTTCTATTGGGTCGTCAGTGGAAGATGATGATTTAGTTTCTATGACCTTGAATGGTCTAGGAAAGGATTATGCACAATTTTGGACATCCATTGCCATCCGTGAGAATTTTCTTGATTTTGAGGAGTTGATTGCTCTTCTAATTTCTGAAGAGCAGAGAAATGGTGGTGCATCTTCTTCAGGAGGAACTTCAAAAGAAGCTATCTTCTACTCAAATGCTAGAAGAGGAAAACCACCTTCATTCTTGAATCTGGGGTCATTTCATTGGATTTCTGACTCACTGTGTCAGTTCCTACGTTTTTTTGGTGTTGGAACTCAAGTAGAAACCATTTGCAGATCTGTCAGTTTTGGTGGACTCAATAGGTCCTAAAACTTCTATGTTGCTCATCATTCGCACTCCGGTGGAGTTTACAAACAGCTCTGTTTCAAAAAATGCTTTTTAGCCCGTGTGTTGGACCCAGTGATTGAGACCACGGTTTCCAAAACCGTCTGTCCCATTGCATTCCGGACACCCAAAAATCCCTACCTATTAGTTCTTGCGTGATTCGGTGGAGGATTTTCAGAGTTATAGATCTCTGTGTATTCGATTTCATCTCTCTGTGATGCATTTTTTCATTCTAAGATTTGAGCAGTGTGCAGTCATTCGTGGTGTGCATTTGGTTGCAGTGGATGATTTATAGGCCATTTGGATGCATTGCGGTCCGTATTGGATGCGCTGATAGGCCCAAATTGCCTTGTGGGATGCTATTTTTATGGATGCTTTGCACATGGATGCTATTTTATGCTGAGGAACAGCTTTGACACATTGCAGGTGATGCACTGATAGTGCTATGCTCTCTTGGATGAGATATTATTAATGCATATGCCAGTGGATGGTGTTTATGCTTGAGTCATTTGGCACTTATTGGCATTTTGGATTGCCATTACAGTTGGCATTTTCTTTTGGGCCAGATTTGCTCATATGGATGCATAGTATATGCACATGATTCAGATGCTTTGAGACATGAGTTTCGGTGATATTTCACTCTATTGTGGCATACACATTTGGGTGCACTTGGTATTTGGTGTGATTCTCTCTTGTGTGCACTAGCATTTGGGATTTTGTTTTATTTGCATTATGGCATCCTCTTCCATGTCTGAAAAGGAGTTTTTCAACATTAAAAAGTTTGATGGGACAAACTTTTCTTTGTGGAAAGAACAGATAAGGGATGTGCTTATTCAAAAGAAGGAGATTAAACCCTTGGCAGGAATTGAAGCTAAGCCTGCAAATATGTCTAAGGATGATTGGAATGAGTTGGATCCATTAGCAAAGTCTACTATTAGACTTCATCTTGCAGAGTCAGTTTATTTCACAGTAGTAAATGAGCAGACTACGGAAAATTTGTGGAAGAAACTATGTGCCACTTATGAAAAGGAAACTGCCTCTAATAAAGTTTACTTCATGAAGAGGTTATTTGAGCTGCAGATGAAGGAAGGGGTCTCCATTGCTTCTCACTTGAATGAATTCAATATTATTTTCAGCCAGCTTCAGGCTCAGAAGATGAATTTTGATGCGGAGACTAAGGCAATATTCCTCTTATGTTCATTGCCATCCTCATGGGATACCTTCCGTATAGTTGTCAGTAACTCTGCACTTAGTGGAGTACTGAAATTTGATGATGTTGTGGGTAGCTTGTTGGCCGAGGAGATTAGATAGAAGTCTATGGACGGCATGTAAAGAATGAGGGAGAGAGATAGGAGACTCAAGTTCAACTTTCTTCACAACACACAAAAGAGAGAGGACACAAGGTTGGAGGGTGAAGCCTTTCTTCACTTTTGCACACAACAACAATACAATAGAAGAGGGAAATACCCTATATGTCAAAACCTAGAATACGTGGTTCATATGTGAACCCAAACCAAAAACATACGTGGTAGTCTGACTACACCACGAGTACAACTAACATAGGCGGTGACATAAATGATAGTCATCCAGGAGATATATCGGGGGTAGAGCTTGATATCTCAACACTCCCCCTCAAGCTCAAATCCATCTCACGTACTCCAAGCAAGCTCCTAAATCTGCGAAGCTTCTCGGTACCCAATGCCTTCGTAAAAATATCAGCCACCTGCTCCTCAGTGCTGACATAGACAAGATCAATCTCACCAGCTAGAACCTTCTCTCTCACAAAGTGATAATGCACCTCAATGTGCTTCGTTCTAGCATGATAAACTGGGTTATTAGCAAGCATGATGCTGCTAATGTTGTCACAATGAATGACAACTGCTGCATGAACTGACTGTCCCATATCTGCAAGTAGCTTCCGTAACCAAGCTACCTCACATGCAGCCATTGCTGCACCCCTGTACTCAGCCTCTGTGCTCGACAAGGCAACTGTTGGCTGCTTCTTGCTGCTCCAACTGATGGCACCACTCCCAAGGGAAAACATAAAACCACTAGTAGATCTCCTGTCTGAGACACTACCAGCCCAGTCAGCATCTGTGTATCCATGTACCTGTAATGCACACCCAGCTTCATAAAACAGTCCATAATGCAATGTGGACTTCACATACCATAGTATGCGCCTAGCCGCATCCAAATGTGGCTTCCTCGGTGCCTGCATAAACTGACTCACCAGCCCCACAGCATAGCTCAAATCTGATCTGGTTATAGTCATGTAAATCAAGCTACCTACTATGCGCCTGTACATAGTAATATCTTCAAGAAGCTCACCTGACTCTGCATTGAGCTTCACATTCTGCTCCAATGGAACAGAGATAGGCTTACAGCCTGTCATCCCATATTTGGACAGCATGTCCAAACCGTATTGCCTTTGCAACAGCCATATCCCACTCGGGGATCTAATAACCTCAATGCCCAAGAAGTAACGCAGCTCTCCCAAATCCTTCATCTCAAATTTCTGCTTCAACAGCAGCTTCACTTCATTAATGTCTGCATCACTATCACCTGTAATAATCAAGTCATCAACATAGATGACTATAAGCACAATCCCTCTGTTTGTCCTTTTCACATAAAGTGAAAAATCTGAATTGGAAATCTGAAATCCAATAGTGACAAGATATTGCCCTATCTTGTCTGACCATGCCCTCGGCGCCTGTTTTAAGCCATACAAGGCTTTGCGCAACCTGCATACAAAATCGGGGTGTGCTTTATCCTCATAACCTTCTGGCTGCATCATATAAACCTCTTCCTGCAAATCACCATGCAAGAAGGCATTTTTCACATCCATCTGATGCAAAGACCATCCCTTTGCAGCAGCCATAGCAATTACTGCTCTCACGGTTGCCATCCTTGCAACTGGGCTGAAAGTTTCCTCATAGTCAATTCCATATGTCTGTGCAAAACCTTTGGCAACCAATCTTGCCTTGTACCTGCTAACAGACCCATCAGCATTGTGCTTTACTTTGTAAACCCACTTGCAGCCAATAGCCTTCTTATCATGAGGCAAAGGCATCAAATCCCAAGTGTGGTTTGCATCCAAGGCAGCCATCTCTTCATCCATAGCTGCTTCCCAATTTTTATGCCCTGCTGCATCCTCAAAACATGTGGGCTCTGGCTCCTCTAGAACCTTGACCATATAAGCATAGTGATGTGCTGTATACCCATCATATCTCAGCCTGTCAACTGGATACTTAATACGAGTGGACCTCCGTACAACTGGATCAGTTGCAGGAGTCTTTAAATCATGCCTGCTTTTCCTTGCACCAGGTGTAACAACAGAAGGAATCTCAAGTTCCTCATCAAGGCTCATTTCAGAGCCACTTGACTCTCCATCAACATGAGAGCTACCAGCAGACACATCAAACACTGGAGCATGGTCCACTTTTTCTTTTCCCTTATGTGATACCTGCACAACACTATCAGGACTGCCATGTGACGATTCACTAGATCTCAATCTCCCTGTCCATGCATTAGATCCACTAGTAGAGGACTCTCTGGGTCCACTCAAGGCTTGAGATTGCTGCTCTGCATTTATTGCAGCATTCCCATTTCCTGCATCTGCATCTCCTACCATAACAGTTGGTGCATACCAGCTGCTCATTTCATCAAAAACAACATCTCTGCTCACTTGCATTTTGCGGGTGGAAGGGTTATAACAGCGATACCCTTTCTGGTGCTGAGCATATCCAATAAAGATGCATTTTTCTGCCTTTGGATCCAGCTTTGTTCTCTTCTCATCAGGAACATGAACATAAGCTATGCAACCAAATACCTTCAAGTGAGAAATATCTGGTTTTTGACCTGTATACATTTCTTCAGGCGTCATGCCATGGACAGCTGCAGTGGGGGTTCTGTTCATAATATAAACAGCAGTTGCTACTGCTTCAGCCCAAAAATAATCAGGCATGTTTTTCTCATTTAGGATCGCCCGTCCTACTTCTGCAATATGCCTGTTCTTCCTTTCTACAACCCCATTCTGCTGAGGGGTAGACCTGCATGAGTACTTCCTTTGAATTCCCTGTTCTTTCAGATATTCACAAAATTCTTCTGAAAAGTACTCTCCCCCTCCATCAGATCTTAGCACTTTAATATACACACCTTTCTCTTTTTCAACCATGGCCTTAAAAGCCTTGAAATGGCTGAACACTTCACTTTTGTGCTTCATAAAATAAATCCACACCTTCCTAGTGTAGTCATCAATAAACGTCACATAATAATGGCATCCACCAATAGAAGCAGCTTTGGTTGTCCAAACATCTGAATGGATCACTTCCAAAGGTCTTCTGCTCACCTTAGCATTTTTAGGAAATGCATGTCTGGCCTGCTTACCCATTTGGCATGCTTCACATACCTTTTGCATTCCCTCAACTCTGAATTTAGGCAAACCTGCAACAATGTTTTTCGTTTGCATAGATTTCAGCCTTTGTATATTCACGTGCCCAATGCGCTTGTGCCATATCTCAATATCTGCAATGACACCTCTCCCATGCGCAAACATAGCAGCTTTCACCTCAGGCATATCAACATCCAAGGTGAACATTCTTCCATTTTTGTTGCCTTTCGCAACCAAGCGGCACTTATTGTTCAAGTCCTCAACAAAACATCCATCAGGATTAAATCTAACCTGCAGACCTTGCTCAACCATCTGGCCAACTGAAACCAGGTTCTTAGTGATTTTTGGAACATGAAGTACATCTGCCAAGTACTTTGTTTTGCCATCCTGCATAGCCAATGGCACTTTACCAACCTGCGTAATTGGGTGCGCAGTATCATCACCTGTTTCAACATAACCTGGCTTATCCAAAATTCTGACATCATGAAACCACTCACCATGACTGGTCATGTGGTTAGAGGCACCTGAATCAACTACCAAACATCATTGCAAGCTGCAGCATCTCCTGACATGGAGTTAACCATATGCTGCATCACAAAAAGGTGCTCATTTCTATTGTCACCATGCCCACTTGATGATGCATAGTTGCTTTGCTGCAACTTTCCACTTTTGATGTCATTCTGCTTTTTATAGCATGTATTCTCCTTGTGTCCAGGCTTTCCACAATAATAGCATTCTATGCTGCTATTTACTTGCTGGTTCCTTTGCCATGAACCACGGCCTCTTTGGCTCCCCCTGCCTCTAGAACTACCACGTCCTCCTCCATAGGACTGGTTTTCCTGTTGTTGCTGTTGGTTCTGATTTCCTGCACGGCCACCAGAACGGCCTCTTCCTCTACCTCTGCCTCTACCTGTATTCGAGTAGAAAGCAGTCTCTTGAGAAGTTGAGGTGGCTGAACCACCATTCCTTTGCTCTTCACTCAGCAAGAGAGCAATAAGTTCCTGAAAATCAGGAAATGTTTCACGGACTCCAATGGATGTCTGAAATTGTGCATAATCTTTCCCAAGACCATTCAAGGTCACGGACACTAAGTCCTCATCATCAACAGGTGCTCCAATGGAGGCAAGAGAATCTGCAAGGCCTTTCACCTTCAAGGAATACTCATTTATATTCAGATTTTTCCTTTGCACATTGTGCAACTCCTGCTTTAGCTGCATCTTTCGTGCTTTGGTATTTGTGCTATACAGCTTCACCAATGTATCCCATGCCTCCTTAGGCATCTCTAGATCCTGTATATGCACAATCATAGAATCTGAAATGCTAACGGACAGCCAATACAGGCATTTTCTGGCTTTTTCATGCCATTCTTTAAAGGCCTTCAATTCAGCAGGAGTGGGAGCAGCACCCAAAACTGGTTCTGCAGTTTCACCACTGATGTAATCCCAAACTCCCTTTCCCATAAAGAAGTTTGTCATCCTGAACTTCCATGCTTGGAAGTTGTTCTTGTCAAGCTTCTCACTGACAATGGTAGACAGATTCTCAGACATTTTACAAATCACGAATTGCAACAGCAACCTGTAAACACAGCAAATGCCTCAGAAGGGCAAATAGCAAAACTTCTGCAAAGAGCCTCACAGGGGCAGATCTGCAACACTGACGAAAGTGGTATTTCACCACACAGTCACTTCCTCGTGACGATTTTGCAGCAACAGGCAATAGGCATGAATCTGCAACTCCCAATATCTCTGCACATAGGCATACGATGCAATTTCTATGGCACCTTTCCACCGACTAGCCGCGCGGTGGTCGCACAGCAAAAACAGGGCCTTTTTCTGAGTGCCTGCGAAGAACTTCCGCCTTCAAAACGGGCCCCAAAACGGCCTCAAATCAAAAAAATATACTGCGCTCTCGCCGCACCGCGAAGGGCCTCTCAATCTGAAGCAGTGCACTCCTGCACTTCTGGCTGTGCTACCTGCAGAGATTTGCTCCCAAACTCGAAATAGGAAAGCTACACTGGTCCTCTTACCAGGACACCACAAACTTGGCTAGCTTTCTTGAGCTCCTTACCACGAACAAGGCTCTGATACCATGTAAAGAATGAGGGAGAGAGATAGGAGACTCAAGTTCAGCTTTCTTCACAACACACAAAAGAGAGAGGACACAAGGTTGGAGGGTGAAGCCTTTCTTCACTTTTGCACACAACAACAATACAATAGAAGAGGGAAATACCCTATATGTCAAAACCTAGAATACGTGGTTCATATGTGAACCCAAACCAAAAACATACGTGGTAGTCTAACTACACCACGAGTACAACTAACATAGGCGGTGACATAAATGATAGTCATCCAGGAGATATATCGGGGGTAGAGCTTGATATCTCAACACGGCAACAAGTAGGATGCAGCCTTAAATTTGCAAAGGGGCAGATCACAGTTCAGGGGGAAGTCCCAAGAAAGAGGGAAGTCTCGTAGCAAATCTAGGGCACAAAACATTGAGTGTTACCACTGTGGCAAGAAGGGCCATATGAAAAAGGATTGCTACAAGCTGAAAAGAGAGCAAAAGGATAAGAAAAAGAATGCAAATTGGGGTGCAAATCAAAAGGAAGAGAGTCCAAGGGAGGACAAAGGAAAAGTGCAGATCGAGGAGATCAATGCAGTCACACATGATAGTGACAATGATGTTCTCTTCATGTCTAGTTTATCTGCAGAGTTGCTTACCACTTCGGATGATGTATATTCCCAGGATTGGATTTTGGATTCTGGTGCTCCATTCCATGTTACTCCCCATAGGGAATGGTTCTCCACTTATGACAGTGGAAAGACAGATTGTGTGCATCTTGAAATGACTATGCATGTGACAGTGGGAGTAGGTGACATAAAGTTTTCTTTTGCAAATGGGTCTACATTTATTTTGAAACATGTGAGACATGTGCCTAAGTTGACCAACAGTCTTATTTCAGTGGGTCAGCTAGATGATGCTGGTTTTCACACCACTTTTCGATTTCAGAGTTGGAAAATTCAAAAGGGCTCTATGCTTTTGGCCAGGGGTGCCAAGTGTGGGACTTTGTATCCCTTACATGTATCAGGGGTATTTGATCACATTGTTGTAATAACCGAGCAGCCAAGCACTTCTTTGTGGCATTGCAGGTTGGGGCACATGAGCCAGAATGGAATGAAACTCTTATGCCATTTGGGTTATGTACCGCATTTGAGTTTCTCTGATTTTGAATTTTGTGAACACTGTCTCTATGGGAAGCAGACTAAATCAGCCCATAAAAGAAGGGGAAAGAAAGAGTTTGAAAAGCTTGATTTGGTGCATTCAGACGTATGTGGTCCCATGCCTACACAGTCACTAGGCGGGGCTGAATACTATGTGACATTCATTGATGATGCAACTAGGAAAGTGTGGGCTTATGCTATAGCTCAGAAGAGTGATGTGTTCCAAGTATTTCAGAAATGGCTGGCCTTGGTTGAGAATTAGTCAGGTAGAATGCTTGAATGCCTACAGAGTGACAATGGTGGAGAGTATCTCTCTCATGACTTTCAGCATTTCTGTGATACACGTGGGATTAAGAGGGAGCTCACATCCCCTTGTACTCCAGAGCAAAATCCAGTTGCAGAAAAGATGAACTGTACCATTCAAGAGAGTTTTCAATGCATGCTTTCGAATGCAAGTCTTTCTGGTGGATTTTGGGCTGAGGCAATGAAGACTGCAGTGCATGTGATCAATAGATCACCTAGTAAGAGTTTGGATGGCAGTATTCCTGAAGAGGCATGGAGTGGCAAGAAGCCCTCTTACTCTCATTTGCGTATATTTGGGTGTGAGGCATATGCACATGTGCTGAAAGAGATTCGAAAGAAGCTAGATCCTAAGTCTAGGAAATGCATCTTTCTAGGTTATGGTGAAAGTGGAGAGATGGGCTATTGTCTCTGGGATCCAAAAGCAAAGAAGATCATACACAGCCATTATGTAGTCTTCAATGAGAAGAAGATGCATAAGGCACCCATGAGGGATGTGGAAATGAGGAGAATCACTTTCTAGGATGTGAATCCACCTGCATATGTTGATAGATAGCAAGCTGTCCATGCACCAAATGTGCAAGAATTGGTACCACCAAGTACTCCCATAGGTATACAATCATGGGTAGATGATGGATCATCTATTGGTGGAAATGATGAGCCAAATGTGGCTGATATACAGGTGGGAAAGCAAGTTGAAATGTCCTTGAGAAGATCATCTAGAGTGTCTAGACTACCTGATAGGTTTGTTCCAGGAGTAGACTATGTGATGCTTACTGATTGCGAGGAGCCTTCTTGCTACAGAGAGGCTATGATGCACGAGGATCAATGCAAGTGGGAGTATGCTATGCAATCAGAGATGAGTTCACTTATGAAGAATAAGACTTGGGACTTGGTTTCTTTGCCACATGGAAAGAAAGCATTGCCATGTAAATGGGTCTACAAAATAAAGGTCACAGATGATGATGTGCCTAGGTACAAGGCCCGTTTGGTCACTAAAGAGTTCAAGAAAGAGAAGGGTGTGGACTTTAATGAGATATTCTCTCCGGTTGTGAAGATTACGACACTTAGATGCATGCTTGGACTAGTGGCATCAGAGGATATGGAGCTTATGCAGATGGATGTCAAGACAGCTTTCTTGCATGGGGATTTGCATGAGGAAATTTACATGGTGCAGCCAGAAGGCATTGAAGAAAAGGGCAAAGAGCATTTAGTTTGCAAGCTGAAGAAGAGTCTCTATGGTCTTAAGCAAGCACCTAGAGAATGGTATCAAAAGTTTGATGCTTTCATTCGGTCCCAGGGTTTTAGAAGGAGTGAAATTGATCACTGCCTCTATACTAAAAGGGCTAAGGATAATAGCCTGATAATCTTGGCACTATATGTGCATGATATGCTATTGGCTAGCAAGAATACTTATGAGCTAGATGCGTTAAAGGCCAAGTTTTATGAGGCCTTTTATATGAAGGATTTGGGACTTGTAGGTCATATTCTTGGTATGCGCATCACGCATGATCGGAGTAGGAAACTCCTTTCGCTTTCACAAAAAGAGTATGTTACAAAAGTATTGCAGCGTTTCAATATGGAAGGGGGGAAGGCAGTGAGTACTCCATTGCCTCCATATGTGAAACCGAGTCATACAGATAGTCCCAAATCAGATGAGGAAAGGGCCATGATGGCCAAGGTTCCTTATGCATCAGCGGTTGGGAGTCTTATGTATGCTATGATAGCTACTAGACCAAACATTGCATTTGTAGTGGGAGTTGTTAGCCAGTATATGGCTAATCCAGGAAAGAGGCATTGCGAGGCAGTTAAGTGCATCATGAGGTACATGAAGGGTACCAAGGAGATGTGCATCTGCTTTGGTAGAGGAGACATGCGTGTACTTTGGTACACAGATTCAGACTATGCAAGGCATGTGGATAGTAGGAGATCCACTTCTAGTTATGTGTTCACCTTTGCAGGTGGTGCAGTGTTGTGGATGTCTCGTGCATAGAAGTGCGTTGCTTTGTCTACCATAGAGGCTGAGTATGTTGTAGCCACAGAGGGTTGCAAGGAGGCTATATGGCTTGATCGGCTAGTGGGAGATTTGGGGATTCATACAGGTGTACCGACATTGCATAGTGATTCCATGAGTGCTATTCAGCTAGCACAGAATCCGGTCTTTCATGCAAAGACCAAACACATTGAGGTCAGGTACCATTTCATCAGGGAGGTACTTGAGGACAAGCGCATAGAGCTTGTCAAGGTTCATACAGATGATAACCCTGCAGATATGCTGACGAAGAGTCTACCTAGTCAGTGGTTTGAGTATTGTTGTGTATTGATGGGCATTGGATAGTATGCTCACTGGTTGTTCTCCCTTAAAGACACATTGTGCTTTAAGTGGGAGGTTGTGGGGGTTAAAGGTCACTGTGCCTTTACCCCGGTTATGTACAATACTCAAACACATATATAAATGAATGAAAAAAAGATTAGGGTGGTTTTGCACCCACCAAAACTTGTGTGGCTCTCTGTTTCTCTCTCTCCCTCTTCCGTTCTTGCTTCTGTTGAGAGCACTCTCAGAAATGAGCATCTGTTTATGGTCAGCACATGACCAATTCTGTGACAAGTGCAAAAATAAGCAATGATGTGTGGTATGTTGACTCAGGTGCATCAAACCACATGACAGGTCATGCAGAATGGATGCAGGATGTAAGGAAAATGGAAAGACCAGGATTTATGGAGACTAGTGATGATACTGCACATCCTATTGTGCAGATTGGTAAAATTACTCTGTGTATGCAGGATGGAAAAAAAAAAAACCTTTCTGATGTATTTCATGTCCCGAATATCACCAAGAACTTGGTTTCTATTAGTTAAATGGTTGAGTAGGGCTTGCAGGTCAGATTTAATCCTCATGGATACTTAGTTGAGGATATGAAAAATAAAGGTCGCTTGATAGAAAAAGGGAAGAAGAAGGGCAGTATGTTTACGTTGGATGTGGACATGCCTGAATTGAGTGCAGCAATGTTTACACATGGGACTGGTGTAGTTGAGATATTGATATCTAGCATAAACACATTGGTCATGGTAATGTACAGCGACTTAAATTATTGCAGGTCTAAAATATTATTGGAGGATTGCCTAAGTTCAAGGTTGCAAAAATGCATAAGGTATGTGAAGCCTGTCGATTTGGAAAACAGGCAAGGAAACCATTTCCTAAGAGGCCATTGGAATTAATCCACTCTGATGTGTGGACTACTAAAGCTGCATCTATTGGAGGTGGTCATTATTTTGTCACTTTTATTGATGACTACAGTAGAAAAGTTTGGGTGTATTTCATGAAAAAGAAAAGTGAAGTGTTTGGGCATTTCAAAGCTTTTAAAGCTATGGTTGAAAAAGAAATAGACCTGCAAATAAAATGCCTAAGGTTAGATGCAGGGGGAGAGTACCTCTCAAATGAGTTTGCAAGTTTCCTACAGGAGCATGGCATAAAGCAGCAATATTCATGCAGTCATACCCCACATCGAAATGGACTTGCAGAAAGGAAAAACAGGCATATTGGAGAGGTATCTCATGCCATGCTCAACGAAAAAGACCTACCAGATTATTATTGGGCTAAAGCAGTTGCTACAATAGTCTACATAATGAATAGGACTCCCACTACAACAATACATAGCATGATGCTGGAGGAGAGGTATATTGGCAGGAAACCATATATTTCTCATTTGAAAGTTTTTAGTTGCATTGCCTATGTTCATGTGCCAAATGAGTTGAGATCCAAGTTGGATCAAAAGCTGAGAAGTGCATCTTTATTGGTTATTCTCTGCAGCAGAAAGGGTATAGATGCTATAACCCTTCTACTCGTAAGTTTACAGTGAGTGGAGATGTTTTTATGAGATGAGCAGCTAGTATAAACCAGTAAATGTGATTGATGATGTAGATGTGGGGGTTAAAGGTCATTGTGCCTTTACCCCGGTTATGTACAATACTCAAACACATATATAGATGAATGAAAAAGAAGATTAGGGTGTATTGCACCCACCAAAACTTGTGTAGCTCTCTATTTCTCTCTCTCCCTCTTCCATTCTTGCTTCCATTGAGAGCACTCTCAACTGAACCTGGGTGATCTAGCTGAGCGTGTGTGAATGCTTGGAAGCTCAGTAGCTTTGTGGGAGGAAGGAGAAGCTCTGTGGGAAGCTTTGTGGGTGACTTTACTTACATCCGAGTGTATAGAGACCTTGGAGGAACCTTTGGAAAAGTCACTTTGGCTTTGCGAAGTGGTTTTGAGAGCTTGTTTAGTATTTTCAAAGAAAAAGTCGTTTTTTGAGCTTTTCCATGTTCCGTTCAATGATAAAGACTCCATATTGACTTGTAGAGGCAACTATTGCTTGCTTTTCGTGTCCACTTCACTTTAGGAGCTTGAAAACACATTCATTCTTGAATCTGGAATCATTTCATTGGATTTTTGACTCACTGTGTCAGTTTCTATGTTTTTCTGCCCGAGTGTTGGAACTCAAGTTTGGAGCAACCATTTGCAGATCTGTCAGTTCCGATGGACTCAAGAGGTCCTAAAACTTCTACGTTGCTCATCATTCGCACTCTGGTGGAGTTTACAAATAGCTCTATTTCCAAAAACGTTTTTCAGTCCGTGTGTTGGACCCAGTGATTGAGACCACGGTTTCCAAAACCGTCTGTCCCATTGCATTCCGGACGCCTAAAAACCCCTACATGTCAGTTCTTGTTGTGCGATTCGATGGAGGATTTTCAGAGTTATAGATCTCTATGTATTCGATTTCGTCTCTCTGTTATGCATTTTTTCATTCTAAGGTTTTGAAACCTTAGATTTATGCCACATGGCAGTGGATAAGTCTTGACTCCCATTTCTCACTCATCGGTTGGGATTTTGGAGTTTCGGTAGAAGAGAGATATTTGCAGATTTTTTGGCTGAGTCCGATCATGCAATGGCACGATTTCTTGAGCATACCTTATGCAGATCACTCTGGTTGCAGTTTGAGCCATGTGCGCTCATTTGTGGTGTGCATTGGGTTGCAGTGGATGATTTATAGGCCATTTGGATGCATTGCGATCCTTATTGGATGCACTGATAGGCCCAAATTGCTTTGTGGGATGCTATTTTTATGGATGCTTTGCACATGGATGCTACATTATGG
The DNA here is from genome assembly GCF_047967505.1 of Dipteris shenzhenensis. NCBI lineage: Eukaryota > Viridiplantae > Streptophyta > Polypodiopsida > Gleicheniales > Dipteridaceae > Dipteris > Dipteris shenzhenensis. Next base: position 9,914,022 of record NC_141599.1, read on the forward strand.
TGAGGGACAGCTTTGACACATTGCAGGTGATGCACTGATAGTGTTATGCTCTCTTGGATGAGATATTATTGATGCATATGCCCATGGACGGCGGTGTTTATGCTTGAGCCATTTGGCACCTATTGGCATTTTGGATTGCCATTGCAGTTGGCATTTTCTTTTGGGCCAGATTTGCTCATATGGATGCATAGTATATGCACATGAGTCAGATGCTTTGAGACATGAGTTTTGGTGATATTTCACTCTATTGTGGCATACACATTTGGGTGCACCGAGTATTTGGTGTGATTCTCTCTTGTAGGCACTAGCATTTGGGATTTTTGCTTCATTTGCATCATGGCATCCTCTTCCATGTCTGAAAAGGAGTTTTTTAGCATTAGAAAGTTTGATGGGATAAACTTTTCTTTGTGGAAAGAACAAATAAGGGATGTGCTTATTCAAAAGAAGCAGATTAAACCCTTGGCAAGGATTGAAGCTAAGCATGCAAATATGTCTGAGGATGATTGAAATGAGTTGGATGCATTAGCAAAATCTACTATTAGACTTCATCTTGCAGAGTCAGTTTATTTCACAATAGAAAATGAGTAAACTACGGAAGATTTGTGGAAGAAACTGTGTGCCACTTATGAAAAGGAAACTGCCTCTAATAAAGTTTACCTCATGAAGAGGTTGGTTGAACTGCAGATGAAGGAAGGGGTCTCCATTGCTTCTCACTTGAATGAATTCAATATTATTTTCAACCCGATTGAGACTCAGAAGATGAATTTTGATGCAGAGACTAAGGCAATATTTCTCTTATGTTCATTGCCATCCTCATGGGATACCTTCCATATAGCTGTCAATAACTCTGCACCTGGTGGAGTACTAAAATTTGATGATGTTGTGGGTAGCTTGTTGGCTGAGGAGATTAGATGGAAGTCTATGGATGGCAACAAGCAGGATGTAGCCTTAAATGTGCAAAGGGGCAGATCACAGTTCAGGGGGAAGTCCCAAGAAAGAGGGAAGTCTCGTAGCAAATCTAGGGCACAAAACATTGAGTGTTACCACTGTGGCAAGAAGGGCCATATGAAAAAGGATTGCTACAAGCTGAAAAGAGAGCAAAAGGATAAGAAAAAGAATGCAAATTGGGTTGCAAATTAGAAGAAAGAGAGTCCAAGGGAGGACAAAGGAAAAGTGAAGATCGAGGAGATCAATGCAGTCACACATGATAGTGACATTGACGTTCTCTTCATGTCTAGTTTATCTGCAGAGTTGCTTACCACTTCAGATGATATATATTCCCAAGATTGGATTTTGGACTCTGGTGCTTCATTCCATGTTCCTCCCCATAGGGAATGGTTCTCCACTTATGACAGTCGAAAGACAGGTTGGTGCATCTTGGAAATGACTATGCATGTGACATAGTGGAGCAGGTGACAAAGTTTTCTTTTGTAAATGGGTCTGCATTTGTTTTGAAACATGTGAGACATGTGCCTAAGTTGACCAAGAGTCTTATTTCAGTGGGTCAGCTAGATGATGCTGGTTTTCACACCACTTTTGGCTTTTAGAGTTGGAAAATCCAGAAGGGCTCTATGCTTTTGGCTAGGGGTGCCAAGTATGGGACTTTGTATCCCTTACATGTATCAGGGGTATTTGATCATGTTGTTGCAATAACCTAGCAGCCAAGAACTTCTTTGTGGCATTGCAGGTCGGGGCACATGAGCCAAAATGGAATGAAACTCTCATGCCGCTTGGGTTATGTACCGCATTTGAGTTTCTCTGATTTTGAATTTTGTGAGCATTGTCTCTATGGGAAGCAGAATAAATCAGCCCATAAAAGAAGGGGAAAGAAAGAGTTTGAAAAGCTTGATTTGGTGCATTCAGATGTATGTGGTCCCATGCCTACACGGTCATTAGGCGGGGCTGAATACTATGTGACATTCATTGATGATGCAACTAGGAAAGTGTGGGCTTATGCTATAGCTCCGAAGAGTGATGTGTTCTAGGTATTTCAGAAATGGCTGGCCTTGGTTGAGAATCAGTCAGGTAGAACGCTTAAATGCCTATGGACTGACAATGGTGGAGAGTATCTCTCTCATGACTTTTAGCATTTCTATGATACACGTGGGATTAAGAGGGAGCTCACATCCCCTTGTACTCCAGAGCAAAATCCAGTTGCAGAAAAGATGAACCGTACCATTCAAGAAAGGTTGCAATGCATGCTTTCGAATGCAAGTCTTTCTGGTGGATTTTGGGCTGAGGCAATGAAGACTGCAGTGCATGTGATCAATAGATCACCTAGTAAGAGTTTGGATGGCGGTATTCCTGAAGAGGCATGGAGTGGCAAGAAGCCCTCTTACTCTCATTTGCATATATTTGGGTGTGAGGCATATGCACATGTGCTGAAAGAGCTTCGAAAGAAGCTAGATCCTAAGTCTAGGAAATGCATCTTTCTAGGTTATGGTGAAAGTGGAGAGATGGGCTATCGTCTCTGGGATCCCGAAGCAAAGAAGATCATACGCAGCCATGATGTAGTCTTCAATGAAAAGAAGATGCATAAGACACCCATGAGGGATGTGGAAATGAGGAGAATCACTTTCTAGGATGTAAATCCACCTGCATATGTTGATAGACAGCAAGCTGTCCATGCACCAAATGTGCAAGAAATGGTACCACCAAGTACTCCCACAGGTATACAATTAATGGCAGATGATGGATCATCTATTAGTGGAAATGATGAGCCAAATGTGGCTGATATGCAGGTGGGACAAAAAGCTGAAATGCTCTTGAGAAAATCATCTAGAGTGTCTAGACTACCTGATAGGTTTGTTCTAGGAGTAGACTATGTGATGCTTACTGATTGCGGGGAGCCTTCTTACTACAGAGAGGCTATGATGCGTGAGGATCAACGCAAGTGGGAGTATGCTATGCAATTAGAGATGAGTTCACTTATGAAGAATAAGACTTGGGACTTGGTTTCTTTGACACATGGAAAGAAAGCATTGCCATGTAAATGGGTCTACAAGATGAAGGTCACAGATGATGATGTGCCTAGGTACAAGGCTCGTTTGGTCACTAAAGGGTTCAAGCAAGAGAAGGGTGTGGACTTTGATGAGATATTTTCTCCGGTTGTGAAGATGACCACACTTAGATGCATGCTTGGACTAGTGGTAGCAGAGGATATGGAGCTTATGTAGATGGATGTCAAGACAACTTTCTTGCATGGGGATTTGCATGAGGAAATTTACATGGTGCAGTTGGAAGGCTTTGAAGAAAAGGGCAAAGAGCATTTAGTTTGCAAGCTGAAGAAGAGTCTCTATGGTCTTAAGCAAGCACCTAGAGAATGGTATCAGAAGTTTGATGCTTTCATTTGGTCCCAGGGTTTTAGAAGGAGTGAAATTGATCACTGCCTCTACACTAAAAGGGATAAGGATAATAGCCTGATAATCCTAGCACTATATGTGGATGATATGCTATTGGCTAACAAGAATACTTATGAGCTAGATGCCTTAAAGGCCAAGTTACATGAGGCCTTTGATATGAAGGATTTGGGACTTGCAGGTCATATTCTTGGTATGCGCATCACACGTGATCGGAGTAGGAAACTCCTTTGGTTTTCACAAAAAGAGTATGTTACAAAAGTATTACAGCGTTTCAATATGGAGGGGGGGAAGGCAGTGAGTACTCCATTGCCTCTATATGTGAAACTGAGTCATACAGATAGTCCCAAATCAGATGAGGAAAGGGCCATGATGGCCAAGGTTCCCTATGCATCAGCGGTTGGGAGTCTTATGTATGCTATGATAGCTACTAGACCAGACATTGCATTTGCAATGGGAGTTGTTAGCTGGTATATGGCTAATCCAGGAAAGAGGCATTGGGAGGCAGTTAAGTGCATCATGAGGTACATGAAGGGTACCAAGGAGATGTGCATCTGCTTTGGTAAAGGAGACATGCATGTACTTGGGTACACAGATTCAGACTATGCAAGGCATGTGGATAGTAGGAGATCCACTTCTGGTTATGTGTTCACCTTTGGAGGTGGTGCAGTGCCGTGGATGTCTCGCGCACAGAAGTGCATTGCTTTGTCTACCACAGAGGCTGAGTATGTTGCAGCCATAGAGGGTTGCAAGGAGGCTATATGGCTTGATCGGCTAGTGGGAGATTTGGGGATTCATACAGGTGTACCGACATTGCATAGTGATTCCATGAGTGCTATTCAGCTAGCACGGAATCCGGTCTTTCATGCAAAGACCAAACATATTGAGGTCAGGTACCATTTCATTAGGGAGGTAGTTGAGGACAAGCGCATAGAGCTTGTCAAGGTTCATATAGATGATAACCCTGCAGATATGCTGATGAAGAGTCTACCTAGTCAGTGGTTTGAGTATTGTCGTGTATTGATGGGCATTGGATAGTATGCTCACTGGTTGTTCTCCCTTAAAGGCACATTGTCCTTTAAGTGGGAGGTTGTGGGGGTTAAAGGTCACTGTGCCTTTACCCCGGTTATGTACAATACTCAAACACATATATAAATGAATGAGAAAGAAGATTATGGTGGTTCTGCACCCACCAAAACTTGTGTAGCTCTCTGTTTCTCTCTCTCCCTCTTCCATTCTTGCTTCCGTTGAGAGCACTCTCAGTAGATGCACAAAATGGTAATGCTGTACAAAATTCATAGCAGTAATCACAAAATATTAGTGGACCTGTAGTGTCCTACCACAAATTCATATTTTGGTGCATTAAATTTTACTAGATGGTGCACAAAGACATGATAATCATCTAAAGTACGGCTTGCCATTTGATTTGATATGTAACATGCCCCTGTTTGGACTTGTAAATCAAAAGATACAAGGATGTGAAAATGTCCTCTTTTGGGCTAAAATAGGGAGTGCGTTAACGCGCTCCCTGCTTGGACTTGTAAATCAAAAGATACAAGGATGTGAAAATGTCCTCTTTTGGGCCAAAACCCAAAGAGGATATTTTCACACCCCTGTATTTTTGGAAGATGTCAACATATGATTTTTTTGGCCCAAAAGATGAGTTTTTTTCTTTTTTCCCAAAAAAGAGACTTCTATTAAGTAAGAAAGAAACCTGCTAGAGCAAGCTCTGTGTGGAAATACACCATGCTAAGCATGTAATAAAAAAAACCTCAGAGGAATGAGGTAGAAAGAAACCAAGGCTGAGGCTGAAAATGCCATCTCAACCCTGTAGAAGTCTTAGCAAAGAAGGGAGAGTCTCTCCAATCTCTCAGAAAAGTAACTCTCCTGGAGGAGGCTGCTCGAGATTATCCCTGCATGATCGCCCAAATGGCCATTAGAGTGTGTATCGTATCTGTCCAAGTACTAGCCAAGATATGAGAAGGGTGAACCTGAGAACCCTCCAAAGCCTTAGTGCATCTGGCTCTCCAAATGTGCCATACTACAATGCTAGCTAGGATCTCCCATGGAGAGTCGACCGAGGAGTGAGCAGCCCTGAAAAGAGTGGCCGGAACATCCTCTAGAGAGCACGACTCCATAAGGTGTCGTCGAATGTGAAGATCCCAAGAGGAATCAAGTCTCTCAAAAAATACATGGGGCCCTAAAAGAGTAAGCCAAGCCACTGATCCCCAGGTCATATAGAAAGGTAGGCGAACAAAAAAACTGAAAAGTCTTGCAATCCCCTTCCATATGATTCTCGCCTGTCTGCAATCCCAAAGGCAGTGCTATATTGTCTCCAAAGTACAAAGGCAGCGAGGGCAAGAAGGGTCACCGTGAGAAAACATGCATGCCTCAGGATCCATGGAGCGCTCTAAGGTGGATGGAACCTATGTGTAAACATGATGAAGAGAATGCTCATGAAATGTACCTCAAGTCAATTAGGTTCCAAGATAGATTAGCTTGGACTCATAAACAGAATCTTGAGTGAAATGTGCATTTCTCCCTTGTAATCAACAATACATGATAGGCCTCTTATATAGAGAGTTTCCTTTGAATAGTCAACACTTGTGGGATCCTCTGATCCACATCTCTCCTTGTGGATATCCTCAATCCACATCTCCACATCATGTAGTCCACGTCCTAGGGTGGCTACTTTAATTCTTTCCTATACCATACCTTAGCCTTTAATTATGTGCTCATGGCACCATATCTCTCAACACCTCCCCTTGGTGCCATGATCCTTTGGCTACTGCAAGGTGGTCAGATGTGAGTTATATTCCATCACCTCCCCTTAGTGCATGCATTGCTACTTAAGGTGGTCAAGTGTGGATTTACATGTCAATACCTCCCCTGGGTGCTTTCATAGCTACTCTCAGGTGGTCAGGTTTGATTACAAACATATAGGCAAGGTTGGCAAGGTTTTGGTTTCTCAATATATTCCATTGATGTTACCTTTTGGCTCATAGCTTGATGACGATGGCATTCTCTTCTTTGCTTGGTGTAGCTTCATGCATGATGCTTTGTTCTTCCATGTGCCTTGGTGCTTTGTGTGTGGATGCCATGCTTACTGCTATGGTCATCTCATGCACTTGTGCTTTTGGCATGCTTATGACAATGATATGTGCATTCATGCTTTGCTTTTTCATTTGTTGCAAAGGTCTTACCAATTGATTTCTTTCAATATTGGCAGTGTCTAATTGCACACAATGATTTTGACATGACAGGCACGTAGAGCTCAAAAAGACGATCACTTTTCCTTTTTGGAGCATGTGCAAATTCCTCCTGGATTGCAAGTTATAGCCTATCGAAGTTTTTGTGAAGAAGAGGGGGCATATGGAGTCACATGCACAAGAAGGACTGTGCTTGTGGAGAGGCAAGTGTTCCTTGCTGGCACTATGTGCTAAGGCGGTAGCTTTAACCCAAGACTACACAAATGTAACCATGGTACAAATAAACCAAGCAAGTGAACCTAACCCTACTAACTTAACCATCCTGGTTCTAAGCACTGAATCATGGTTCATTTAAGTCTGCCACATGTCAAAAAATTAGAACCGTGGAGGAGGATAAGGTTTCGGGTGAATTTTATTTCTTTGTCGTTGTCGCTAGTGCCGCGACCCGATCAGATACTTCCTCCTAGCTGCTCTTTACTTCACGCAGTCGAGTAGTAGAGCTGCTTTGTTCATTGCAAATTGTTGATGCCGAGTTCTTCTGGCGAGGCTTTTGGAGCGGACGTCGATTGGAGAGGTATGTTATGGAAGGAGGCTAGAGCTTTGGTCCTGGCTGTAGACGCAGTCGCTGGTTGGCCGATGTATGCTACTGGAGTTTTTCTTTGCTAGAGGTCAGTTGAGCCATATATGAAGTAGGAGCGCTGGCTGCTCTTAGATGGTCGCTACTGGTTGTGGTTGGCTAGGCCGTCGGGCTGGAGTCACTGCCAATGTAGAGGGACTGCTTGCATGTGATGAAGTCTATCATTAGATGTGCTACTGTCCGAGTCTGCCTTTGTGTGCGTACAATCCGTCAATGCTGCTGTGTCCATGCTTAGTCGGTTGGATGTTGGAAATCAGGAGCTATAGTCACGTAGGCTTTGGGGCCTTGGCAGCCTTAGGAGCTTTCGGAGCAACCAGTCTTGGCTGGTTTTGGCTTTTGCTGCCGAGAGCAAGGGATAGCACTGCTCACGGGTGTTGATGGCATCGCAAGAGCCGTAGAGCCATTGTCCATCTTAGTAAGCTGACGGGTTCTGCTGTTGTGCTCACTGCTCGCTTGGTTGGCTGCTGTGTATAGGTGATTTACTAGTCGCACTTCTTGCTTGTTAGGTCGTAGGACGGCTTAGTTGCACTGCTATCACTCGAGTCATGTGTGCCTTTGTTGTTTGCTTGCTTGAGACGTAGTAGTCTGCTACCTGCGTGATCACTGTACATTGGAGCATGTAAATAGGCCAAGAATAGTAGTTTGTGTCTTGAGGGCTGCGTATGCAGACCTTGCTTGTCACTTGCTACAGATTGGCACTGATGGAATCATTTGACTTGTGTTTTGTCCCGCACTCCTTGCTTTGTTGAACTTGTCAAAGTCTGCCGGCTTGCTTTGTTTGTGAGGCAAGCTTTGTGTAGATACTCTTTTAGGCGATGAATCCCTCTCCCTCTTTCAAGAAGTATAGTACAAAACTGTCTCTCTCTCCCTAAGAAGAAGAAGAAGAACCCTCACAAATCTCTCAATCACGAAGAGAACATAAATCTCTCACTCTAAAACTAAAACTAACCTAGGAGAAATCACAAGTTCCTAAGGCGTGCATATAACTAATCTAGGATACTAGACCTAAGCTCTGATACCATGAGAAAACATGCATGCCTCAGGATCCATGGAGCGCTCTAAGGTGGATGGAACCTATGTGGAAACATGATGAAGAGAATGCTCATGAAATGTACCTCAAGTCAATTAGGTTCCAAGATAGATTAGCTTGGACTCATAAACAGAATCTTGAGTGAATGTGCATTTCTCCCTTGTAATCAACGATACATGATAGGCCTCTTATATAGAGAGTGCCCTTTGAATAGTCAACACTTGGGATCCTTTGATCCACATCTCTCCTTGTGGATATCCTCAATCCACATCTCCACATCATGTAGTCCACATCCTAGGGTGGCTACTTTAATTCTTTCCTATACCATACCTTAGCCTTTAATTATGTGCTCATGGCACCATATCTCTCAACACACTGAACCTGGATCTCCAATGGTTTACTGCTGTCCCACCATGAATAGAGAGCCAAAAGAAGAGAGTGATTTTTGTATTCCGGTGGAATTTGCAGAGTCTGCCAAAAAAATTTATGCAAGTCAGCAGGAATCTGAAAGTTCTCCCAATGATGAGCTTTGGTGGGCCTCCAACCCCTACAGCTGAACTGGAATTCCCTGGCATTACTGACTGTATAACGAAAGAAGGGGATGCCCCTCTGTCGGTGCCCTTCATCTATCCATTCCCATTCCCTAGGGTCCCACTGCAAAAACTTAATTGGGACACCTCCATAGAGCCACAGCCTCCATGAGCCAAGGGCGAGGAGAAGCGGGTCAGGATCCAAGTACCATTGTGAAAGAGAGCCATGCTCCATGAAGCCCACTATCCTGACTGGCTTACGGTACCTCCAACAAGATATCGTCTGTGGATCTAGACAGCCTGCCCCCCGAAAAAACATAAAAATCTAAGGCATCCTCATGTGTGTCAAGAAAAGCAATCACCTGTAAAGGAACTCCCAATTTGGAAAATGCCCCCTTTCAGCTGGAGCAAGTAATAGGCATGTCATCTGTGTCCACCCAATCCAAGGGCAAGGATGCATCAATTTGTTGGACTCTCCCTGCACTCCCTCTGAGATTAAGAACCAATCTGGGACTCTGTCGGTCTGTAAGAAGCTTCCTGAAGGCTTTCCATGCTCCCACTATAGATGCAGGGCCTTGCTCCCATCTTGGCCACTGCATGTAAGGAGAAGCTCCAAGTGGTCTGCCAAGCTCATCCAAAATCCTATCATTCCACATGATAGGTTGCCTTTCAATCTCTTCAAGGGTGGATGGGGGAATCCTGCAAAGAGTACTCTTGAAGCTGGCCCATGCTTTCAGGATAGCAACCATAAGAGGGGAAGAGGGAGACCTGAGGTGGGCTGTGGTGAAAACCCATCTAGTACTGTGTGTCCAATCCTCTCCTGAAGTGGGCATGCGAGACTGTATGCATCTGATAAAAAAATCCTTCCAAGGCTCTTGCCCTGGCATAAGCCCTCTCACAACAAACTTGCAGAGTAAAGCTCTGCACTGTAGATCTTGGTCGATGATATTCAAACCCCCTTCTCTTGTAGGAAGAATCAAGGTCTCCCAAGCCACCGTGGCTGTAACATCAGTTGTGCCATCTAGACCACTCCATAAGAAGTTTCATACAGGCCTCTTAAGCTGAGTGATACAATCCCTAGAGTGGCACCAACAAGAGCATACAAACCATGTTGTGGCTAGAAGAACCTGGTCAACCACCACCACCCTGGAGGCCAAGTCAAGTTTGGCTGAGCTCTAGAAAAGGAGCTTTCTTCTAATGCTTTCCAAAATCGGAGCAAACTGTTGTGAAGGAGAGATGCCCACCCCAACCTGGCAGCCCAAATATCTGACGGAGATGCCCCTCTGTACCCAAGTGAAGCCAATATCATTACCCCAATCTGGGGTGTCATCCTCGCAAATCCAAAAACCACTGGATTTATGCCAATTAATGTGTGCATCTACAGCCGTGCAAAATAAATCCAAGGTTTTCCGGAAGGAAGTGAGTGTCCTGGGGGAGGCATCCAAAAAAGCAGCCGTGTCATCTACCAACTCACTATCCAGGAGCTCTTCTTCCCGGCGGATAGGAAGCCTCAGCCCATAAATATCAGCTTGAGATCTAATGTAGATACTCATAGCTTCTGCCACAAACAAAAAAAGAAATGGGGCAAGAGGACATCCCTGGCGGATGGATCTGGAAATCAAAAACCTGTCCCCTCTTACCCCCCCCAATGAGCAACTGGCTATGGGCTGATCTGTAGAGAGAGCATACCCCTCTAATCCATGCATCTGAAAAACCAAAGCGAGATAGAGTACCCTCTAAAAAATCCCAGTCTACTTTGTCGTAAGCTTTCTCAAAGTCCAAGAGTAGATGTTAGATATCAATGCTCCACTCTCGTGTAACTATACGGGAACCAGTTACAACCCTTAAAGAATGTGAGCGATCTTGTTAATTAGAGTTGCAAACACAAATGCTCAACTAAAACATTTGTACCTACATTCTGATTTATATTTGGACACTATTTGGTTAGATTCGATTTGCAAAACATTATGTTTCAATTTGTTTTGTGAAAGAATTAATAAACATTGAGTTAGTACCTTGTCCAAAAAATGCTATGTGCTTTGTGATGTGAGTTTGTATTCCTCCACTAAAAGAATGATTCTTTGATTTTAAACATATGATAGGTGTTGCAGATTGTCCTGAAAAGTTGAAGAGCTATCTTATGACAAATTTTGATCCTGCATCCAATGGCTTATGGAAACATAAATTGCCCATACCCATTGAGCACGTGTTCGAAATGAATGGCATCCATTATGAAGTAAAGAAATCAACAATACCTGGGGTAGGATATGGTCTTTTTGTACATACGAGCATCAAGAAAAAACAAGATTTGATGGTATATAATGGTCCAAAGTATGATTATGATACTTGGAGATCTCTCCTCAAGTTTTTCCCAAGGATGAAGACTTATGGAATGTTTGAAGATCCATTCATTGAGCCATTGATAGATGTGAAATGTATTGTGGGAGATGTATTGTATGGAAACATTGCTGGATATATAAATAGCTCAATGTATTATAAAGAAAGAACAAATGTTATATTTGTATACATCCCTAAACTACCACCTTGGGCTCAAAAGTCACAAGGAAATTCAAGTGCCCATGGCTACATTATTGTGCAAACCATAAAGGATATCTCCTTTGGAGATGAGCTACTTTGTGAGTATGAATACTAGTATGGAATTGTTAATGATCATGTTAAACGATGTGGTGCAAAATTGGCTATGTGTCAATGGTTTTGATTATATTTAGTACAAGAAAGCAATTCAAAAAAAGGTTTTAATCAAGACCATGTCTTTGAGTTTCATGAGCTCTATTGTGATGGAGAGTTTCATGAGCTCTATTGTGATGGAACGGTGTTTTTGAACACCACATTTATATGATGGATGTCAAAGCTCTACCATAATCCTATTGCATATGTCAATACTGCAATTTATCAACATAGAAACATATGCATTTGACATTAATTTGATACATCTAATGTACCAAATAAAAATTGACAGTTGTTGCAAGTTTAATTTTGTTTTTGAAGACCACATTTATATGATGGATGTCAAAGATCTATAACAATCCTATTGCGCATATATCAATACTGCAATTTAATTTACTCCAATGAATCTTCCTAACGCAACATCTATAAATTGGCTTTTGTTTGTGGTTTCGATGCATACGAAACAACAAACTTCTTTCTTTCACTAGCAAATCAACAAATGTTTTGGCCATGGAGCCATGTTCACATCTATTAAGGCCTTTTGCCATAGCAACATACGGAAGATTTTTGCTTGGGTTTCTAGGAATTGGGAAAGTATTGTGCATGGTCTAGTCTCCCCCAACATATTTGAAACTTGGGTCCTCAATGGAGCTAATGTTTCAATAAAAAAAAATCAAATTTTACTTTTGAAGTGACTATATTTTATTTCGTGGGAATTGGGATTTTCCCAAATTCTCTAATATAGTGTTCATACACAATGGGGGAATACACACAAAGGTGGAGGCTGAAAACAGTTTTCCTCTTCTTAGTTGTGAAAGCTAAAAGAACTCTAGTACAAAGAAATAGAAGAACCCTATATGTGGGTCTCAAACCAAACTCAGCTAACTAAGGTGGCATACTAACTGAGCCACGAAGTAGAGTAGATAAGGATAGCTGTCATCTAGCTATTATTCATGGGCAGTGTACCAACCGCATCTGCAGCTAACAAGTCGGTGACATAAATGCACAACGGTCACCCTGGCATATCACGAGTGGAGCTCGATATCTCAACAAGCTACAGGGCCAGATAAGCATGCCATGTCAGCTCAAAAGCAAACATATGCCACTATCTACAAAATGGCACAAGAGATATGGTCATATTAATTTCAGAGCTTGTTAGATCTCAAGAATCAAAATATAGAAATTGGGATTCCTAAACTACAGTTTCTTGGAAAAGTTTGCAAAGCATGCTGCTTCGGCAAACAAAAGAGAACGAATTTCAGCAAAAGCAGCTCTCGAGCAAGAGGTATTCTTGATTTGATACATACAGATGTATGGGGTTATGCCCAGACCTGCAACATCAATGGTTCACTTTACTACTTGAATTTCATCGACGAGTGCAGCAAATATTGTTGGGTCTACTTTCTGAAAGAGAAATCTGATGTGTTTTCCAAATTTCAAGAATTGAAAGCCATGGTAGAAAACCAAATAGGCAAAAAGATCAAAGTCATGAGATCAAATAGGCAAAAAGATCAAAGTCATGAGATCAAATAGAGGAGGTGAATATATGTCTTCAGTTGCTGTCTCTGTGCCAACATGGACTTAGGTAGAACAGAATGTGTGTAGAGTAGCGGTAAAGCTCCCCTTATACTTGCATGAGGCTAGAAATAATCCCTCTTAGAAATCCAACTTGTGTGTTCTACATGCAATTTCTACATACAATTTCTACATGCAACTCCTACATGCAAGTTCTACATACGAGTTCTACATGCAACTTCTACATGCAACTCTTACATGCGAGTTCTACATACGAGTTCTACATGCAACTCCTACATGTGAGTTCTACATACGAGTTCTACATGCAACTTCTACACGCAACTCCTACATGCGAGTTCTACATACGAGTTCTACATGCAACTCCTACATGCGAGTTCTATATATGAGTTCTACATGCAACTCCTACATGCGAGTTCTACATACGAGTTCTACATGCAACTTCTATATGCAACTCCTACTTGTCAGTTCTACATACGAGTTCTACATGCAACTCCTACATGCAACTTCTATATGCAAGTTCTATATGTAGAGAGAGAATATCTTACAATTCCTACATGCAGAGAGAGAAGCTCTCCAACTTGTATAAATACCCCATAATGGAATGAATCCCACACTCTTTGGGGCATTGTGTTGAGTTCTACTTTGGTTTTCCAAGCAATTGTCTTAAGCGTCCATGCTTCCTTGCACTCCACGTCCAAAAGCATGTCCTAACCTTGCAACTCCTCCTCCCCTCTCCTCCAACCTTGCAACCCATCCTCTCCCTCTCCTCCTCCCTCCTCCTCCTCCCTCCTCCTCCTCCCTCTTCCTCCTCCTCCTCCCTTCTCCTCCTCCCTCTTTCTCCTCCTCCTCCCTCCTCCTCCTCCTCACTCCTTCTCCTCCTCCTCCACCTCCTCCCTTCTCCTCCTCCCTTCTCCTCCTCCCTTGCAACCCATCCTCTCCCTCTCCTCCTCCCTCCTCCTCCTCCCTCCTCCTCCTCCCTCTTCCTCCTCCTCTTCTTTCCCCATGCTCTTACACCTTCTTCCTCTCCCACTCCTATGCTCTCCCCTTAAACCCTTAGTTCCTTAACCCTTAATCTCCATGATCTACAAGGGAGATGAGTTCTCCACTATGGACTCTACTCTAAACCTTAGAACCTCTTCTAAACTCTGGAACCTCTCTCTAACCTTGGAACCTCCTTCTAAATCTTGGAACTCCTTCTAACCTTGGAACTCCTTCTAAACCTTGGAACCTCCTTTTAACCCTGGAACCTCTTCTAAAACTCCTTCTAACCCTTAAACTCTCCTAAACCCTACAACTCCAATGAAGGTGAAAGCCTTCATTACCTCAACCATAATGATACACGTTCCTTTTACACATGCATGCACTATGTTTGCTTACCACACTTAAGCCTACGTCTCTCATTGAAACACGACTCGAGGTCCTGAGCTACACGTATACTACAAACGACAACCCCGATATATTTGTAGGTGACAAAAAGCGTCGGAAACCTGCATACTGGAAATACCCGTAGGAAAGAGAAAACATTTGGCACCGTTGCTGGGGAGACTAGCATCTCAAGGTAACGAGTAAACATATGCAAGTATGTGTAAAAAGCAAACTACTTTGAACTTTCACAAACATAATACTCAAGGCCAAGGAGAGTAAAATTTTTTTTGTTTCTAGCCAAACATATCAACCCCAAGCATCAACCTTGGGTTAGTACCTTAAGAAATTTTATTTATTTCCTAAAAAGAAGCCACTTGATAAACAATCAGGCCAAGTAGTGGAAATGAATGCGTAGAGCTTGCAATTTCGATCATTTCACCTTTTGTAGAAGCACAAACCGTGCTATCCATAAAAAGTTACGGCTCGGGAAGAGTTTAGGGTTTATCCCTAAACCTAAACCCATTTCCTATAAAAACCCACTCCATCCCCTCATTCTTCATCTTTCACATCTTGCCTCCATCGTCTTCCTCATTCTAAGCCCTACGCAAGACACTCCTCCCTCCTCCATCAACACCACCCTACTCCCATCCTCACTTGGTAAGTGACTTCGAGCCCATCTCGCAGCGATAAACTAGCCATCCACCCACCGTCCATTGGTCCTCAACAATCCTATTACATCGAGAAAGACTTGGAGAGCGTTCAGGTGACCACCTCTTCCTCCCTTTGGATTTCCGTCAAAGTTTTTTGTCTGTCAAGTTTTTTTCTTCTCTCTCCCCCCCCCTCCTTCCACCACCACCACTTTCCCCCTCCCCCCATCTTCCCCCCTCCCCCCTCCATCTCCAACACCCCCCTTCTTTTCCCCTCCCCCCTCCATCTCCACCACCCCTCCTATTTCCACTACCTCTTTCTTTCCTCCCCCCACCCCCTCCATATCCACCACCCCCTCCCCATCCTCCATTTGCAACACCCCCTTCCACCACCACCACCTCCCCCTCCCCCCTCCCATTTCCACCACCCCCTTTTCTGACCCCCTTCCCTCCCCCGGCCCCCCCTCCACCATCACCCCCTCCCCCCCCCACTCTCCACCACCCCTTTTCTCACCCCCTTCCCTCCACCAACAACCCCCTTCCCCCCTCCCCCCCTCCATCTCCACCACCCCTCCCATTTCCCCACCTCTTTCTTCCTCCCCCCACCCCCCTCCATCTCCCCCACCCCCTCCCCCCTTCCCCCCCTCCATCTTCCCCCTCCCCCCCTCCCATCTCCACCACCTCGCATTCATACCTCTTTCTCCCTCCACCCACCCCCTCCATCTCCACCACCCCCTCCCCCCCTCCATCTCCACCACCCCCTTCCACCACCCACCCCACCCCCTCCTCCACCACCCCCTTCCCCTTCCTCTTCTCTCTCTCTCTCTCTCTCTCTCTCTCTCTCTCTCTCTCTTTCCCCTCTCTCTGTCTCTCTCCCCCCCCCCCCCTCTCTCTCTCTCTCTCTCTCTCTCTCTCTCTCTCTGTGTCTCTTTCTCCCCTCCCCTCTCTCTCTCTCCCTCTTTCTCTCTTTCCCTCCCCCCCCCCTCTCTCTCTCTCCTCTCTCTCTCTCTCTCTCTCTCTCTCTCTCTCTCTCCTCTCTCTCTCTCTCTCTCTCTCTCTCTCTCTTTCTCTCTACCGCCCCCCTCGCGGCCGCTTCCTACAATCTAACCTATACTAAGCAAGGGCCTTAAGCTCTTGTTGCTGAGGGCTAGCGCCCGCAGCAACGATGCCAGCTTGAGGCGGTGTAGCACCCACCCTGCCAATGGTGGCGCCCGCCGTTCCGTGCCCCTCCACGCTACCGCCTACCCCTGCCCCGCCCCGCCTCGCCTCGCCCGTGCCCCGGTCGTGCCCTCAGCCTCCACCCGTCTCCCCTCCCCTCCCCTGCGCCCCCCTGGCCGCCATGACAACCCCCTCACCCGCCCCTCCACCCTCCCCTCCCCTCTATTCGAAACACCCCCACCCCACCCCACCGCCGCCGCGCAAAACCCCCCTCCCCCCCTCCCCTTTGTACGAAAACCCCCCCCTGTGTCGCTGCCGCGCGGGATTCCCCCCTCCTAACGAAATCTTAAAAAAAAAGGGAAAAAAAACACTAATATAACCCTAATCCTAGGTTAGTTTACCCTAGGTTA